>NC_057801.1:491195425-491214281 GCF_018294505.1 Triticum aestivum | reverse complement strand
TGCACTAACAGTAACCTCGACATTTGTAATCGCGCATCAATGCATCTACATTACAAGCACTGCCAGCTTATGTATCACTGAACTTACTATGTAGCAATTATATTTTTTTTGGTAACCGTTTTGTTTACTCGTTCGAACTGATGCAATTACATGTCTTGTACTCTTAGAGATAGCAAACATACAACTTTTCAGTGGTAGCTGAACCTTTTGTCACTATATACTTGGACTGACGCATATGTTTTTAAGTTTTTTTTACCTGAACTGAAGATAGCATATTAGATGCACTGACAGTAACCTCGACATGCTAATTGCACATCAAGTGGCAGGGGTGTAAACAAACTGATGCAAGCATTTGCTATGTACTGATGCAGCACAGATGGATCACACAATTTTGTACTCATGAACCCAATAGTGTAACATGCAGGCAGAGCATAGCAGCACAGATAAACTGATGAACTGATAAATTGACAGAAACATGGTACCTATCTTCATTAAAACCCAGAACTCAAAAACTTTGGTGTTGCTAGTAATGTGTGTGGGAAGAATTCATCACCTGCATCTTGTTGCATGTGACTCCATCTTCGTTTCATTGGCGGCGTATTGGCAAGAAGTTGGGAGGTGGAGCCATTGTTGTTGGGGAGACGACCGTGCTTGTGGTGGAGCTCTGTCGACGAGGTCCGTCGAGGGGCGAAGGCAGGAGGCGTGGATCACGGCCCAGGCGAATCTCCGGCGCACGGCGGCGGGAAGGCACGCGGGGAAGCTCCTGCACCAGGCGGCGGGTAGGCGAGCGGAGAGGCTCCTGCACCAGACGGAGGGAGGCGTGCGGGGAGGCCCTGGCGCCCGGCGGCAGGGAAGCACGTGGGGATGCTCTGCCGCCCAGCGGTGGGGAGGTGCGCGGGGATGCTCCGGCTCCGGACGAGGTGACCGATGGTGGCGGCGGTCGGGCTGGCGGCATGGCTAGATGGCGGCGCGCCGGGGGGAGTGATGGCTGTGGATTGTGGGCCAGTGATGCAAACTCGCCGTCGGTGGGTCACGGCGCCGCGGGCTCCGTCGCTCCGGCTGCCGCCGTCGCTCGCTTGCCCGCGACGGCTGCCTCTGGCGGTAGGAAGTGGGTTGGATTGGGGTTGGGTCTGTCGTGGACGTGTCAGGATCTTTCCAACACGAGGTGCTTGCCAAAGGATAAAATAAAAAAGGGAAAGGTGAAGATCACCTTGACTCTTGCATAAAGTAAAAGATAGGCCCTTCGCAGAGGGAAGCAGAGGCTGTCATGTGCTTTTAGGGTTGGATGCACGAAATCTTAATGCAAAAGAACGTCACTTTATATTGCCACTTGTGATATGAACCTTTATTATGCAGTCCGTCGCTTTTATTACTTCCATATCACACGATCGTATAAAGCTTATTTTCTCCACATTAATAAGTCATACATATTTAGAGAGCAATTTTTATTGCTTGCAACATGACAACTTACTTGAAGGATCTTACTCAATCCATAGGTAGGTATGGTGGACTCTCATGGCAAAACTGGGTTTAAGGATTTTTGGAAGCACAGGTAGTATCTCTACTTGGTGCAAGGAATTTGGCTAGCATGAGGGGGAAAGGCAAGCTCAACATGTTGAACGATCCATGACAATATACTTTAACTAAGTTGTGAGAAAACATAACCCATTACGTTGTCTTCCTTGTCCAGCATCAACTCTTTAGCATGTCATAATTTAATGAGTGCTCACAATCATAAAAGATGTCCAAGATAGTATATTTATATGTGAGAACCTCTCTTTCTTTATTACTTCCTATTAATTGCAACAATGACCAAAACTATGTTTGCCAACTCTCAACAACTTTTAAGCCTCATACTCTTTATGTGTGAAGTCATTACTATCCATAAGATTAATATGAACTCTTTTATTTCTTTTTATTCTTTCTATTTTCTCAAGATCATATCAAGATAGCAAATCCCTTGATTCAACACAATCTTTATTATATATAGCTCATGAACTCGATTACATAGAGGGGTCACAAAGCAAGACTCAAAACTAATTCATACCAAGACTTTCTTCTACTAGATCAAGATATTACCAAAATGATAGAACTAAGTAAAACGGTAAAGATAGGAGTGTGATGGTGATACGATACCGGGGCACCTCCCCCAAGATTGGCAGTTGCCAAGGGGAGTGCCCATACCCATGTGATTATGTCCTCGGAGGTGGTGAAGAAGGAGTTGTTGATGATGTAGGCTTGTCGTCCGTCTTCCAAGGCATAGGCTCACCATCATAGAAGGATGATCGAGTCTCCGAGATCTCAAATCTGCAGCCAAACTCATCCTTTTGAATCTATATTCATACTCACAGTTTTGGTTTTGCAGGTCATAGCTCTGGGCTTGGAGGTGCTCGATTTTCTCATGAAGCTTGAAGATGGTATCCCCAATGTTCTTGGCGTCCAGCTTGTGGTTGTTGGTGAACTCCGTGATCACCATCTGGTTGGCTTAAGTCCACACTCCACCATCCCTTGGCACTTGAAAACTTGTTGTTCCATCGCTTCGAGCTTTGTCTTCACGCTTCCGGTACTTCTTGGTCCCTCCACATCACGGATGTGCAGCACCCCCTCATGCATCTCAATGGTTTGAGGGTGATGCAGCACCTCCGCGAGATAGGGGTTGATGAACCTCTCGAAAAACTTGTCCTTGGGAGTGCTTGGAGACGTCATGGTGCTCTAGATCTATTAGAAAAACAGCTCGAAACAAAAACAGAGGATATTTGCATGTTACAGTGGTCAAAACCTTCGGGAGATTATATAATGAATTTTTACCGACCAAAAGAAGTATCGTGCAAGAAAACGGAGTCCGGAGAGCACACGAGGTGCCCACGAGGCAGGGGGCGCGCCCAGTAAGGTAGGGCGCACCCTCCACCCTCGTGGACGCCTCGTGTCCTTCCCGGACTACTTCTTATTTTCCTACTTTCTTAAATATTCCAAAACGAAGAAAAATTGCTATTAGAACTATTTTGGAGTCGGTTTACTTACTGTACCACATACCTATTCCTTTTCGGAGACTGAAACATTCTGGAAAGTGTCCCTTATGTATTCCTCCGGGGCTATGGTATCAATAATATTAGTTTCAACATTTATTGGGTTACCTGAGATATAATGTTTGATTCTTTGACCGTTCACCACCCTCGGACTTGTGCCTTCAAAGTTGTTGATTTTTATGGCACTGGAACGATAGACCTCCTCGATAACGTAAGGACCTTCCCATTTAGAGAGAAGTTTTCCTGCAAAAAATCTTAAACGAGAGTTGAATAGCAACACATAATCACCTATGTTAAACTCACGCTTTTGTATTCTTTTGTCATGCCATCTTTTAACTTTTTCTTTAAACAGCTTGGCATTCTCATATGCTTGGGTTCTCCATTCATCAAGTGAGCTAATGTCAAATAACCTCTTCTGACCGGCAAGTTTGAAATCATAATCGAGCTCTTTAATAGCCCAATATGCCTTATGTTCAAGTTCGAGAGGTAAGTGACATGCTTTTCCATAAACCATTTTATATGGAGACATACCCATAGGGTTTTTATATGCAGTTCTATAGGCCCATAATGGATCATAAAGTTTCTTGGACCATTTCTTTCTAGATCTATTAACAGTCTTTTGCAAAATTAATTTGAGCTCTCTATTACTCAATTCTACTTGACCACTACACTGTGGGTGATAAGGAGATGCAATTCTATGATTAACATCATACTTAGCAAGCATTTTACGAAACGCACCATGAATAAAATGTGAACCACCATCAGTCATTAAGTATCTAGAGACTCCAAACCTCGGAAAAATAACTTCTTTAAGCATCTTAATAGAGGTGTTATGATCAGCACTACTAGTTGAAATAGCTTCTACCCACTTAGTAACGTAATCAACAGCAACTAAAATATGTGTATATCCATTAGAGGCAGGAAAAGGTCCCATATAATCAAAGCCCCAAACATCAAACGGTTCAATAACAAGAGAAAAATTCATAGGCATTTCTTGAGTCTACTAATATTACCAATTCTTTGACATTCATCACAAGACAAGACAAACTTACGTGCATCTTTGAAGAGAGTAGTCCAATAAAAACCGGAGTGCAATACCTTATGTGCAGTTCTATCTCCAGCGTGGTGTCCTCCATATGCCTCGGAGTGACACTTGCGTAGGATCTGTTCCTGTTCATGCTCAGGTACACAACGTCTAATAACACCATCGACTCCTTCTTGATAAAGGTGTGCATCATCCCAGAAGTAATGTCTGAAATCATAAAAGAACTTTTTATTTTGCTCGTATGTGAAGCTAGGTGGTATAAATTTAGCAACAATGTAATTAGCATAATCAGCATACCATGGAGCAGTACGAGAAGCAATTATGACAGCTAATTGTTCATCAGGAAAGCTATCATCAATAGGTAGTGGGTCATCAAGAACATTCTCTGACCTAGACAAGTTGTTTGCAACGGGGTTCTCAGCTCCCTTTCTATCAATAATATGCAAATCAGATTCTTGTAGCAAGAGAACCCATCTAATAAGTCTAGGTTTAGCATCTTTCTTTTCCATGAGATATTTAATACCAGCATGATTAGTGTGAATAGTTACTTTAGAATCAACAATGTAAGGTTTGAACTTATCACATGCAAATACAACTTCTAAGAATTCTTTTTCGGTAGTAGCATAATTTCTCTGGGCAGTGTCAAGAGTTTTACTAGCATACTGGATAACATTTAATTTCTTATCAACTCTTTGCTCTAGAACAACACCTACAGCATAATCGCTAGCATCACACATAATTTCAAAGGGTAAATTCCAATCAGGTGGCTGAACAATAGGTGCAATGATCAAAGCTTTCTTAAGTATTTCAAATGCTTCTACACAGTCATCATTGAAGACAAAAGGAATATCTTTTTGTAATAAATTAGTCAGAGGCCTGGAGATTTTAGAAAAGTCCTTAATGAACCTCCTATAAAAACCAGCATGACCCAGGAAACTTTGTATACCTTTAATGTCCTTGGGACATGGCATCTTTTCAATAGCATCAACTTTAGCTTTATCAACTTCAATACCTCTTTCAGAAATTTTATGCCCCAAGACAATGCCGTCATTAACCATAAAGTGGCACTTCTCCCAATTCAAAACAAGACTAGTATCTTCGCATCTCTGCAAAACTCGATCAAGGTTGCTCAAGCAATCATCAAAAGAGGACCCATAAACAGAGAAATCATCCATGAATACCTCACAAATCTTTTCACAAAAGTCAGAGAATATAGCCATCATGCATCTTTGAAAGGTAGCAGGTGCATTACATAAACCAAAAGGCATACGTCTATAAGCAAAAGTACCGAAAGGGAAAGTAAAAGTAGTCTTTGCTTGATCGTCCGGTGACACAGGTATATGAGAGAAACCAGAATAACCATCTAGAAAGCAGAAATGTGTATGTTTGGATAGTCTTTCTAGCATTTGATCAATAAAAGGTAAAGGGTAATGATCTTTCTTAGTAGCTTTATTTAATTTATGGAAATCAATTACCATCCTATAACCTGTAATAATTCTTTGCGGGATCAATTCATCTTTATCATTAGGAACTACAGTAATACCTCCCTTCTTAGGGACACAATGGACATGGCTTACCCACTCACTATCAGCAACGGGATAAATTATACCTGCCTCAAGGAGCTTTAGTATTTCCTTTCTTACCACTTCTTTCATCTTAGGATTTAACCGTCGTTGATGATCTCTAACTAGTTTGGCGTCTTCGTCCAATTTAATTTTGTGTTGGCATAGAGTGGGACTAATCCCCTTAATATCATCAAGAGTATATCCAATAGCAGCACGGTGCTTCTTCAGAGTTTTCAATAATCTTTCCTCTTCTTGCTCTGAAAGGTTAGCACTAATAATAACAGGATATATCTTCTTTTCATCAAGGTAAGCATATTTAAGAGTATCAGGTAAAGGTTTAAGCTCAAACACGGGATCACCCTTGGGTGGAGGGGGATCCCCTAGGATTTCAACAGGCAAGTTGTGTTTCAAAATAGGACCCTGTTTAAAGAACACTTCATCTATCTCCCTTCTTTCATTCATGAACATATCATTTTCATGGTCTAGCAAATATTGTTCTAAAGGATCAGTAGGAGGCATGGCAATAGAAGCAAGACCAATTACTTCATCCTTACTAGGCAATTCTTTATCATGGGGTTGTCTATGAAATTTGGCAAAATTAAACTCATGTTTCATATCCCCCAAGCCAATTGTAACAACATCCTTTTCACAATCAATCTTAGCATTAGCAGTATTCAAGAAGGGTCTACCAAATATAATGGGACAAAAGCTATCTTGTGGGGAACCAAGAACAAGAAAAGCAGGGTATTTAACTTTCCCACACAAGACTTCAACATCTCTAACAATCCCAATTGGTGAAATAGTATCTCTATTGGCAAGCTTAATTATAACATCAATATCTTCTAACTCAGCGGGTGCAATATCATGCATAATTTATTTATATAAGGAAATAGGTATTGCACTAGCACTAGCACCCATATCACATAAGCCATGATAACAATGATCTCCTATTTTAACAGAAATAACAGGCATGCCTACAACAGGTCTATGTATCTTAGCATCTGGTCTAGCAATATTAGCAGCTTCCTCGCAGAAGTAAATAACATGCCCATCAATATTATCAGCCAAGAGATCTTTAACCATATCAATACTACGTTCAACTTTAATTTGCTCAGGAGGTGTATATGTTCTAGTATTACTCTTACGAACCATTGTTGAAGCTGTAGCATGATCCTTTATCCTAACAGGGAAAGGTGGTTTCTCAACATAAGTAGTAGGAACAATAGGATCATTATAAGTGATAGTCTTTGGTTCAACCGTAACAGGTGCAACTACTTGTACTTCAATGGGAGGATTATATTTAAACCACTTCTCCTGTGGGAGATCAACGTGAGTAGCAAATGATTCACATAAAGAAGCTACTATCTCAGAGTCAAGTCCATATTTAGTGCTAAATTCACGAAAAGCATCAGTATCCATAAAAGATTTAACACAATCAAACTTAGGTGTCATACCTAACTCCTTACCATCGTTGGAACCACAATCTTCAGAGTTGCATTTAATTCTTTCCAATAAATCCCAATTGAATTCAATAGTCTTCATCATATAAGAGCCAGCACAAGAAGTATCAAGCATGGTGCGATCATTGAGAGAAAGTCGAGCATAAATTTTTTGAATAATCATTTCTCTTGAGAGCTCATGATTGGGGCATGAATATAACATTGACTTAAGCCTCCCCCAAGCTTGAGCGATGCTTTCTCCTTTGCGAGGCCAAAAATTATATATATAATTACGATGACGATGAGCAAGATGCATAGGATAGAACTTCTGGTGAAATTCCAATTTCAATCGTTTATAGTCCCAAGATCCCGTATCATCACATAGCATATACCATGTCAATGCATCTCCCTTCAAAGATAAAGGGAAGACCTTCCTCTTGACAACATCATCGGGCATACCCGCAAGCTTAAATAATCCACAAACTTCATCCACATAGATAAGGTGTAAATCGGGATGCAATGTTCCATCTCCTACAAAGGGATTAGCTAGCAGTTTCTCTACCATACCCGAAGGAATTTCAAAGTATACATTTTCAGTGGGTTCAATAGGTTGAGGAGCAACTATTTGCTCTACTTGTCGGGGTGAAGATGCCCCGAACAAGCCCCTCAAAGGATTAGTTTCCATAGCAACAAGTGGCAGTAAATGTCAGCACACTATATAAATATTTCCTTGCCAAGTTCCACTCACCAAAGGTGCTTCACTCCCCGGCAACGGCGCCAGAAAAGAGTCTTGATGACCCACAAGTGTCGGGGATCAGTCGTAGTCCTTTCGGTAAGTAAGAGTGTCAAACCCAACGAGGAGCAGAAGGAAATGTCAAGCGGTTTTCAGTAAGGTATTCTCTTGAAGCATTGAAATTGTAGGTAACAGATAGTTTTGTGATAACATAATTTGTAACGGGTAACAAGCAATGAAAGTAAATGAGGTGCAGCAAGGTGGCCCAATCCTTTTTATAGCAAAGGACAAGCCTGGACAAGTTCTTATAATGAGGAAAGCGCTCCCGAGGACACATGGGAATTATCGTCAAGCTAGTTTTCATCACGCTCATATGATTCGCGTTCGTTACTTTGATAATTTGATATGTGGGTGGACCGGTGCTTGGGTACTGCCCTTTCTTGGACAAGCATCCCAGTTATGATTAACCCCTATTGCAAGCATCCGCAACTACAAAAGAAGTATTAAGGTAAACCTAACCATAGCATGAAACAAGTGGATCCAAATCAACCCCTTACGAAGCAACGCATAAACTAGGGTTTAAGCTTCTGTCACTCTAGCAACCCATCATCTACTTATTACTTCCCAATGCCTTCCTATAGGCCCAAACAATGGTTAAGTGTCATGTAGTCGACGTTCACATAACACCACTAGAGGAGAGACAACATATATCTCATCAAAATATCAAACAAATACCAAATTCACAAGACTACTAATAGCAAGACTTCACCCATGTCCCCAGGAACAAACGTAACTACTCACAAAGCATATTCATGTTCATAATTAGAGGGGTATTCATATGCATTAAGGATCTTAACATATGATCTTCCACCAAATAAACCAACTAGCATCAACTACAAGGAGTAATCAACACTACTAGCAACCCACAGGTACCAATCTGAGGTTTCGGTACAAAGATTGGATACAAGAGATGAACTAGGGTTTGAGAGGAGATGGTGCTGGTGAAGATGTTGATGGAGATTGACCCCCTCCCAATGATAGGATCGATGGTGATGACGATGGCGATGATCTCCCCCTCCCAGAGGGATGTTTCCCCGGTAGAACAGCTCCGCCGAAGCCCTAGATTGGTTCCGCCAAGGTTCCGCCTCGCGGCGGCGGAGTTTCATCCCGTAAGCTTGCTTATGATTTTTTCCAGGGTAAAAGACTTCATATAGCAGAAGATGGGCACCGGAGGGTCACCAGGGGGCCCATGAGGCAGGGGGCGCGCCCTGTAAGGGTGTGCGCGCCCCCACCCTCGTGGCTAGGGTGTGGGCCCCCTCTGGTACTTCTTTAGCTCAATAATTGTTATTAATTCCAAAAGTGACTTTCGTGGAGTTTCAGGACTTTTGGAGCTGTGCAGAATAGGTTTCCAATATTTGCTCCTTTTCCAGCCCGGAATTCCAGCTGCCGGCATTCTCCCTCTTTTTGTAAACCTTGTAAAATAAGAGAGAATAGCCATAAGTATTGTGACATAACATGTAATAACAACCCATAATGCAATAAATATCGATATAAAAGCATGATGCAAAATGGGTGTATCAGCCATCGAGGATAAAAAGATGGGGTTTATATCATATTGCTTGAGTTTATCCCTCTACATCATGTCATCTTGCCTAATGTATTACTCTGTTCTTATGAACTTAATACTCTAGATGCATGCTGGATAGCGGTCGATGTGTGGAGTAATAGTAGTAGATGCAGAATCGTTTTGATCTACTTGTCGCGGACGTGATGCCTATATACATGATCATGCCTAGATATTCTCATAACTATGCGCTTTTCTATCAATTGCTCGACAGTAATTTGTTCATCCACCGTAATACTTATGCTATCTTGAGATAAGCCACTAGTGAAACCTATGTCCCCCGGGTCTATTTTCCATCATATAAGTTTCCGATCTATTTTATTTTGCAATCTTTACTTTCCAATATATATTATAAAAACACCAAAAATATTTATTATCTCTATCAGATCTCACTTTTGCAAGTGGCCATGAAGGGATTTACAACCCCTTTATCATGTTGGTTGCAAAGGTCTTATTTGTTTGTGTAGATACAAGGCGACTTGTGCGTAACCTCCTACTGGATTGATACCTTGGTTCTCAAAAACCGAGGGAAATATTTACGCTACTTTGTTGCATCACCCATTCCTCTTCAAGGGAAAACCAACGCATGCTCAACATGTAGCAAGAAGGATTCCTAGCGCCGTTGCCGGGGAGGCTTACGCTAAGTCAAGTCAAGATATGATCTCCCATCAACATGCTGATTTCTAGCACAGTTGCTAGGAAGTCTACGCTCAAGTCAAGACATACCAAGTACCCATCACAAACTCTTATCCCTCGCATTACATTATTTGTCATTTGCCTCTCGTTTTCCACTCCCCCGCTTCACCCTTGACGTTTTATTCACCCTGTCTTTTTCGTTCCCCTCTTTTCCCCTTTGCCTCTTTTTCGCTTGCTTCTTGTGTGCCTATTTTCCCTGATGGCTTTGCCTAAAAACATTGATCCTCATCTTAGAAGGTTGGAAGAAATCGAAAACAACGTTAGAAGCTTTATGACTTTACAATTTGAGCATAATAATTTCTTTAGAAATGAGTTTAAAGAACAAAAAAGCTTTATGGAATACATGAATAAAGAGCTTGATGACATGTCTAAGGAATTTTATGGTTTGAAATCTCAGTTTGCTTGTCTTGAAAAATCAATAGCCCAAATTTTGGATAAGCAGGCCACCTTAGTTAATAAGATGGCCGCCAAGCCAGAAGGGTTAGAAGAAAATAATAGGGATGAAGATCTAAAAGTGATTGATGTGTATCCTATTAAATCTTTGTTTTGCAATATGAATCTTGATAATAATGGGACTGAAGATGAGTCAACTTTAGTTAAAAGGCATCCCAATGATTCGGAGTTTTTAGATCTTGATGCAAAAATTGGTAAAAGTGGGATTGAAGAGGTCAAAACTTTACATAGCAATGAGCCCACTATTTTGGATTTCAAGGAATTTAATTATGATAATTGTTCTTTAATAGATTGTATTTCCTTATTGCAATCCGTGTTAAATTCTCCTCATGCTTATAGTCAAAATAAAGCTTTTACTAAACATATCGTTGATGCTTTAATGCAATCTTATGAAGAAAACTTGAACTAGAAGTTTATATCCCTAGAAAACTTTATGATGAGTGGGAACCTACTATTAAAATTAAAATTAAAGATCATGAATGCTATTCTTTGTGTGATTTGGGTGCTACTGTTTCCACGATTCCAAAAACTTTGTGTGATATGTTAGGTTTCCGTGAATTTGATGATTGCTCTTTAAACTTGCACCTTGAGGATTCCACCATTAAGAAACCAATGGGACGAATTAATGATGTTCTTATTGTTGCAAATAGGAATTATGTGCCCATAGATTTTGTTGTTCTTGATATAGATTGCAATCTTTCATGCCCTATTATTCTTGGTAGACCTTTCCTTAGAATGCTTGGTGCAATTATTGATATGAAAGAAGGTGTCGGTGTACTAGAGTAGGGGTACCCTAGTATCCCGAACTTGTGCACGGGCAGTCGCAGCGCCGCGCGGCAAGGCTTGCCGGGCAACCGCCAAGGTCCTCCGTGGTTCCTTTGGAGCCATTCAAGAATAAAGTGTTTAAGCCAAGGAGACAAGACCCCGGCAAGAGGAGCTTGCTGGGAAGGCCAACCAAGGCATCTCAAGAAACTTGCCGCGACGCGCCACGCGTCCCGGCAAGGCCCGGTGAGCGACAAGCTTCCAGGCGCGGCAAGACAACGACCGCGGCAAGGCGCTTGCCGAGGCAAGCTACCATCCTGTACCCGCGCTCCAGCGCATCCACCAGCGTGTCGCCCTGGGGCCTTTCCACGCGCGCGTGGCGAGAGGCTGTGCAGCCAGCAGTGCAAGGTGGCAAGCGACGCTGACAAGATTGCCATCGTAGCGAGCGGTGGCGCCCCTGACGGTCCCTTTTTGCACTGTTTGGGCGACACAGACGGGCATTTAATGCCTTTGTCCCCTGCCGTCAGGGTTAGGTATGATACACTATGCAAGTAGGTGTACCAACCACAGTTCTTTTACATTTGTACCCTTGCCTACGTTGCCACCTGTCGGTGACCCCTTGAGCATATAAAAGGAGGCCCATGCGCAACGTAGAAAAGGGGGTTCGAAACCAGAAAACACTCGCGCTCGGTCTCGTTAGCAGCTGGTGTGTACTGTAGCTCACAGCGCTCCCGAGCAAGAACACAATACAAACCACAACGCAGCAGTAAGAGTATTATCTCTCCGGAGAGCTCCGAAGCTGGGTAAACCGCTCATGTGCTTCGCCTCGATCCGCTCTTCGTGCGATCTACGCCCCCCACCGAACCGAAAGGGGCTCCGGTCCCATAGGTGCCCGTTCCCACGACATCTAATGGCGCGCCAGGTAGGGGGCGTCGAGGTTGTGTGAACCCGATCCGGCGTTCACGTGAGCTAGATCTTCATCTTCTTCACCATCTTCATCGACATGCCACCGAAGAAGAAGGCTTCGGAGGTGGCTGCTCCGTCCACGTCGATCCCACCGCCACCGGAGCAAACGGGTGGTGGGGTAGATGCCGGCGGAGGAACGGGCGTCGACGAGGGAGCTCACGCTGCCGCCAGGTCCAAGGACAAGGCTGCGCAAACCTCGGCGTCCGTACATGCACCGCGCCCATCTCAGGAGGCGCGAGACCGACAGCGTCATGGTACTCGCGGTACCATACGTTCGTTGGACCGAGATCGAGCTGGTGGGTCTCGGGATGCTCAAGACCAGCATGCGCGCCAACATGCTGGCACGAGCAAGACACGGGCGCCTGGATGGGATCCTGCTCCTTCTAACATAGTTAGAAGTCCGAGCATATCCCGCTCCTCGCACCGTTCGCCACCGCCACCCAAAACTTCGGAAGAAGCTTTGGCATGAGCTCAACTGCTCCTGGATTAGCCTCCAACGGCGGACAGGATTGACGAATGAAGGGCCACCATTCAGAGTCTCATCGGCTTCGCCAACGGCGACACTCCACGGCAGCCGGCTACATCGCAGCCGCGGCAAGATTGCCAGGCGCGGGCCGGTGGTGACAAGACCGGTGGGGGTGCAACCACCGTGCACTCTCCACCCCGAAGGCCAAGATCGCCGACTCGCCGGGTCGACCTCGACAACGACTCCACCGCGTCATCAGACCCACGAGCTCGTCGCGGTCAGCGCCAAGTTCTTCATGAACGACAGCAAGAAGACGCTCGTACTCGCATCGAGCGTCAAAGAGAAGCGCAGCGTTAATCGGACCAGCACGCTGGGCCCACTGTCGACATGCATGCGCCAGGGGAACCAGGCGACTTGCCGTACGCGGTAGGTTGCCCTGCGTTCACTCGTGAGCTGCGGCAAGTCCAGTGGCCCAGCGCAAAGAATTTCAAGCCAGATGTACCAGAGAAGTACGACGGCAAGTTGCATCCGTCGGAGTTCCTCAGCATCTACACCATCGCGGTGCAAGCTGCCGGGGGGCGAGACGACAAGATCCTTGCCAATTACTTCCTGCTGGTACTCAAGCCCAATGTCAGGTCCTGGCTCATGCACTTGCCGGACAACTCCATATCCTCCTGGGCAGATCTATGCCATCAGTTTTTCGGCGCCTTTACAGGCAGCCACAAGCCTCATGGCCAAGAGAGTGATCTGCATCTGCTCGCCTAGAAGGAAGGAGATCCTCTGCGCAAGTACATTCAGAGATTCAGCCAAGTACAGCGCAACATCCCAAATGTCCACCCTGCAGCGGTCATCAGCGCGTTCCATCAGAACGTGCGTAACCGCAGGATGCGGGAGGAGATGGCGATGTGCAAGATCAGAGACGGCAGTGAGCTATATGCCCTGGCCGACAAGTGTGCACGTGCTGAGGAAGGGAGGAAACTCCCCGGAGAGAATACAGGAGCAGGGGGATCTGACAGTGATGATGCTGCCCCGGCAAGGAAAAAACGGCGGCGGAACAACAGGAAGAAGGGCAAAGATGCGCTAGTCGTTGAGCATCTCGGCAACGGAGGTGGCGCCAAGGAAGCCGAAACTGTGGCGGCCGCCGACAAGTAGGGCGGCTCCGACAAGCAGTAGTGCAAGATCCACTACCCCAAGGGCCATGATCTCCAGAGCTGCAAGAAGGTCAAGCAGCTTGTCGAGCAGCAAAAGGCTGAGTATGAGCGACGCGACAAGGAGAAGGCCCAGGAAGGTACTGGAGGATCCGGCAAGAAACGTCTCGGCCGGGGAGGACGCCGCGGCAAGGCCAAGCAGCGGCAAGGAGACAGACCTCCCCGCGGCCGCGACAAGGATGAAGATGAAGACGACGATGAAGATATGGATGATGACGAGGCCGATGAGCAGGAGTTTCAAAAAGCCACGGAGGTCCTTTGCGTTGACGGCGGTGCTTCTCTGCATACTTCGCACCGCCAACTCAAGCAGTGGGTGCGGGAAGTCAATGCAGCAGAACCACCCGCCGAGTCACGCAAGCCTCTGAAATGGTCCAGCACGCCTATCATCTTCGATATTGAGGACCACCCTGATCGCATAACTGCGGTCGGGTGCTTGCCGATGTTGGTTTCACCAACTATCCGCAACCTCAAGGTCACTAAGATGCTAGTTGACGGCGGGGCCGGCTTGAACCTGATCTCCTCCGCGGTGCTCCGGAAACTCCAGATCCCTGACAGTGAGCTCGAAGAGACCGACACATTTCAAGGAATCAATCCGGGAAGGAGCAAGCCGAAGGGAAAGATCACGTTGCCGGTAACATTTGGCAGCGAGTTGAACTTCAGAACTAAGAGGGTCACTTTCGACGTTGCTGACTTTCAATTGCCTTACAATGGGATACTCGGCCGTCCAGCGCTCGCTGAATTCATGGCAGCCTCTCACTATGCATACAACGTACTGAAGATGCCAGGCCCGATAAGTATCATCTCTGTCCCTGGTGACAAGAAGGATGCTCTTATCTGCGCCGACAAGATCTACCGAGAAGCAGCAGCCGCAGCTGAGCACAAGTCACTTGCCGTTGAAGCTCCCGGGGGAAAGAAGAAGACCAAGTCCGGCAAGAGTTCTGATGCCCACTCCGGCAAGCGCACCTCTTCGGAGTGCTGCGCTACCGTCGAGGACGCACCATCGAGCTCCACCGGCAAGTGTAAGAAGGCAATGGCAGCTCCGCCAGAGACCAAGAAGGTGCCCGCCAAGGAGGACGGCACTGGTGGTACCTTCACCATCAGTGCCACTCTCGACCCTAAATAGGAAAGCGCGCTCGTTGCTTTCCTGCGGGCGAACATTGACGTGTTTGCATGGCAACCGTCCGACATCCCCGGTGTTCCCAGGAAAGTAATCGAGCACCACCTTGCCATCTGTCCTCACGCGCGGCCCGTCAAGCAGAAAGTCAGAAAGCAAGCAGTGGAGCGCCAAGAATTCATTGCAGAAGAGATCAAGAAGTTGGAAGCAGCAGGCCTTGTTAGAGGAGTGCTCCATCCTACGTGGTTGGCCAATCTTGTAGTCGTGCGCAAGGCAAACGGGAAATGGAGGCTTTGTATCGACTTTACCGATGTTAATAAAGCTTGTCCCAAAGACCCATTTCCCTTGCCGCGCATTGACCAGATTGTTGACTCCACGGCCGGATGTGATTTGCTTTCATTTCTTGATGCATACTCAGGATACCATCAGATCTTCATGGCAGAAGAGGATGAGGAGAAGACCGCATTCATCACTCCGCGTGGCACATACTGTTTCGTACGGATGCCTTTCGGTTTGAGGAATGCTGGTTCAACATTTGCAAGGGTTGTACATGACGCTTTTGAGCCACAAATACACAGAAATGTGGAAGCCTACATGGATGACATAGTGGTCAAGAGCAAGGACAAGGCAACTCTGATTCAAGATTTAGACGAAACCTTTGCAAATCTGCGCAAGATCAACCTCAAGCTTAACCCCGAGAAGTGCGTGTTTGGAGTCCCCTCCGGCAAGCTTCTCGGGTTCTTCGTGTCTTAGCGGGGAATTGAAGCCAATCCCGACAAGATCAAGGCCATTGAGAAGATTGAAGCACCAAAGCGCGTCAAGGATGTACGAAGACTTGCCGGTTGCGTGGCTGCTCTCAGCAGGTTTATCTCTAAGTATGCTGAGCGCGCCCTGCCATTTTTCAAAATATTGAAAAAGGCAGGTCCAATGAAATGGACTCCGAAAGCGGAGGCTGCGCTGCAGGACTTAAAGAGATACCTATCCTCCACTCCAATACTTGTCGCACCTAAGCCACAAGAGAAGTTGCTGCTGTATATAGCGGCAACCAATCAAGTGGTTAGTGCTGCGTTAGTAGCAGAGAGGGAGGCGGATGATGAGCCAGCAGCCACGGCAGGTGCATCCAGCGACAAGCAGGGGGCTTCACCGGCAAGCTCTGGTCCCGACAAGGATGGATCTGCGCAGGCACATGAGGAGGTGCAGAAGAAAATGGTGCAGCGCCCAGTTTACTTTGTCAGTTCCCTTCTACAGGGGGCTAGGTCAAGGTACTCTGGTGTGCAGAAACTGCTTTTCGGCCTTCTCATGGCCTTAAGAAAGCTGTGCCATTACTTCCAAGCACATGAGATCACAGTTGTCACTCGTTTTCCGCTGAAGAGGATACTGCAGAATCCAGAAGCAACAGGCAGGATTGTCGAGTGGGCACTGGAACTGTCAAGCTTTGGCCTCAAGTTTGAGAGCACTTCAACTATCCAGAGCCGGGCATTGGCAGAATTCATAGCGGAGTGAACGCCAACACCAGATGAAGAAATTCCAGAGACGAGCATCCCCGTCAAGGAGGCAAGCAAAGAGTGGTTGATGTACTTTGATGGTGCCTTCTCGCTGCAAGGCACCGGTGCGGGCGTGCTACTTGTCGCACCCACCGAAGAGCAGCTCAAGTACGTAGTCCAGATGCACTTTCCCAAGGAGCAAGCAACAAACAATACTGCAGAGTATGACGGTTTGCTTGCCGGTCTCAGGATCGCGGCAGACCTTGGGATTAAGAAGCTCATTGTCAGGGGTGACTCACAGCTTGTCGTCCGCCAAGTGAACAAGGATTATCAGAGTCCGTTGATGAAGTGAGAAAGTTAGAAGAGCACTTTGATGGCCTACAGATGGAACATGTTCCGAGATCTCAGAATGACATTGCTGATGGCCTGTCAAAGTGCGCCGCACTTAGGTTACCTGTGGAACCAGGGATCTTTGTGCTCAAACTGACTCAGCCATCTGTAACACCATCAACTGGACAGAACAAGAAGAGGAAGTTGATTTCTGGTGACTATTTTCCGGCAGAGCTCCCCAAAGCCGCCGCCAAGAAGGTCCCCAAGATCAACACAAGAGTGCCGAGGAGCAGTCTGCTCCGGCGAGCCCTAGGGTTTGTCCCGTTGAAGCAGACGCTGCCGACAAGTTTTGCTCCGGCAAGCTTGTCGGGGAACATCAAGCTCCGGCTGAGCCACAGGTTCTCGCCGTAGAAGCGGATGTTCCCGCAGCAGCATATGTGCCTTTAGTCTTTGTTGTCGAGCCGCAAGCTCCAGCATGGGCACAGCAGATTGTCCGTTTTCTTCAGACAGGAGAACTTCCCGAAGAGCAAGAAGAAGCAGAAAGAGTAGCCCGGCAGTCAAGTATGTACCAGTTTGTTGACAACACACTGTACAAAAGAAGACTCAACGGTGTGAAATTGAAGTGTATTCACCGGGAAGATGGATAAAGGCTTTTGGCAAAGATACATGGAGGCATATGTGGTCACCACATTGGCGCAAGAGCACTTGCCGGCAAAGCATTCCGGCAAGGTTTCTTTTGGCCGACAGCCCTCCAGGATGCAACTGCACAAGTAACCAAGTGTGAAGCGTGCCAGTTCCATTCCAAGCAGATACACCAACCAGCTCAAGCTCTCCAGACGATCCCTTTATCCTGGCCATTTTCGGTCTGGGGGCTCGACATCCTCGGCCCCTTTCCCCGAGCTGTCGGGGGCTTTGAGTACTTGTACGTTGCAATCGACAAGTTCACAAAGTGGCCGGAAGTGGAAGCAGTGAGGAAGGTGACAACACAGTCAGCAGTCAAGTTCTTCAGGTCGATTGTTTGCCGTTTCGGGATCCCTAACAGGGTCATCACCGACAACGGCATGCAATTCACGAGCCGCACCTTCATGCAGTACGTCCAAGATCTTGGCGCCAAGGTCTGCTTCGCTTCTGTTGCTCACCCGAGAAGCAACGGTCAAGCGGAGAGGGCAAATGCTGAAGTGCTGCGCGGGCTCAAGACCAGGATTTTCGACAGGCTGTGCAAGTGCGGAAAGAACTGGATCGAGGAGCTGCCGGTGGTTCTTTGGTCGATCAGAACGACGCCAAATCGAGCCACTAGCCAGACACCTTTCGCTCTAGTCTATGTAGCAGAGGCAGTTCTCCCCACGGAACTCGTATACGGGTCACCTCGAGTGCTCGCTTATGATGAGCTTGAGCAAGAGCAGCAGCGACAAGATGACGCGCTGCTCCTTGAGGAAGACCGTCTTCAGGCTGCTGTACGAGCTGCTTGATACCAGCAAGCTTTGCGCCGCTACCATAGCCGCAAAGTTAATGCCAGGAGTCTCGAGGAAGGCGACCTTGTTCTTCGGCGCGTTCAGTCCGCCAAGAATTCCAACAAGTTGACGCCAAAGTGGGAAGGCCCTTACCGGGTAAAATGAGTCACTAGGCCCGGCGCTGTCCGCCTTGAGACCGAAGATGGCTTACCGGTGAGCAACTCCTGGAACATTGAGCATCTTCGTAAGTTTTACCCGTAAGGCGCGGTTGCCGGAACCTGTTCCGGCAACCACCTTTTGTACAAGTCTTGCCGCTGTTGCATGTAATCCTTTGTACAAAGCCGGGCGCAGATCCCGTGCATAAATAAAGCTCATGTGCTCCGCACATCTTGTCAATTTCATGCTTTTTATTTTTTGCATGTGTTATCTGACACCTTGTGCAGCACCTACCCCCGGTAAGCAATAACGAGCCTTAAGGCTCCATATCTTTATTT
>NC_057801.1:490948572-491195051 GCF_018294505.1 Triticum aestivum | reverse complement strand
GGAGATAATGGTGTGGCCCAGGCATTGTTCAAGAAAGTTTCGCCTTGCCGGGACGCAAACGACAGAAAAGCTAAGTTGCCAAAGTTTGAACAATTAGTTTAAATTTTTTTTAAGTTATCTTCCTCGAACGACCGTGCTTTGTATGGAAAACCTGTGCACGGAGGAACCAACTCGTAGCTAGTTGCGCCCTTACTTTGTTTCGAGTCCGCTCAACAACTTAAGTGAGCTGCGACTAGTTGCGACAAGGTTTCTTGTCGGAAGCGGCACCGCCAGCAGGCTACTGATGTTCCGCACTCAGCGCTTGCGGCAAAGGTGCCTGCGCCGACAAGTTCCCTAAAAGCGTAGGGTAAAAACATACAAAGGAAGGAATCAAGTAAAGGAAATAACATAGCAATTGATACCCAGAATAAAAGTTATATTACAAGATAACTTGTCGCAGCTCTAATGGATTGTTCTTGTAACATGATTAGCAGCGACAAGGAAAGAAGAAAACGGGCGGCCTAATCTACGCGGTCGCCATCAACCCTCTTGACCTCGTTCACCTTATCCACAATGGGTGTGACAAGGGCCTTGAGCGCTTCCAGATCAGCATCCGCCGGCAGCTTCTTGAGGATGTTGGTGAGGTTGAGGCCCGGGTTGCGGATGGCCACCTTCACCAACACCTTTTGAAGAACTCTCGCGCAGATCGCGCGCGACTCATCAGACAGCTGCTTTGGGATCCTTTCCTGGAGTCTCTGGAGGGCCGTCGCCACGCCTTTGAAGAACAAGGTGATCTTGGCGCTGGGCTGGAGGTTCTCATCGGAGGAATACCCGAAATTCTCCATCCCCAGCTGCGCCAGCTCCTTGTCGATGTCCGCGGCAACATCCACGAGACCCTCCGTCCAGTGCTCCACATTCTCCCTGAATGTGTTCTGGGTGGCGGCAGCACTCGCCAGCAGCTCCTCGTTGGCCTTGATCTCCTTCTTCAAGGCCAGCTCCTGCTCCCTGGCGCCATCCAGCGTCTTGGTCAAAGTAGCCAGCTTCAACTCAAGATCAGCGTTGGAGTCCTTGGCGGCGCTCAGCTCCTTGCCCTTCTCGACGAGACGACCCTGCAGCTCACCATGGGCATGGGCGTCCTTCTCGCGCTCATGCTGGAGCACGGCAAGCTCTTCATCCCTCGCCTTGAGATCAGCCTCTAGCTGCGCCACCTTCGTCTCCAGCTCCTTCTTGGCGTCCTCAGCAGCTGCGGCTGCATCCTTTGCCTCCTTGAGAGCCCCGCCAAATGTCTACTCTCGCGCGGCAAGCTCCTCCTCATGGCTATCAAGATCGACCTTCCGCTACGCCAACTCGCCTTCCCGCGCAGACAGCTCCTCGGCGGCAAGCCGCTGTTGCTCTTCAACTTCAGCCTTCTCGAGAAGGAAGGCTTTCCGCGCCTCAACGAGCTGCGCCCGCTCCTCTGCAATGGACCGGAGGGCTTCCTGATTGCGGCTCCGGAGCTCCTCCGCATGCTTCTCAATATCTACTCCCGCCTGCGCGACAAGCGCTTCCCGGGATTCCAGCTTGGCTTGTCGGGCACGGTAGAGTGACACCAGCTTCCGCAGCAGCTGTTCCTCCTCAGACTCGCTGCTGCTGCTGCTTGGCGCGTCGACCAGCGTCAGCACAGCGGAGGCGAGCACCTCTCCATCAAAAGCTTCTCCTTCGACTGGCGCCCTGGAGCTTGACGCCCAGGGGAGCTTGATGAAGACGCCATCACCGGCCTTGAGATAGGCGCCGGCCTGGGGCTCTTCGGAGCCTGATGCTGCGGCAGCGGCGGAGGGATCGGCGGTCGGCGTAGCGCCTTGCGCTCCTGCGGCCTCGGGGCCGTCAGTGCGATCGCCAGACCCTTCCCCAGCTCCTGTGGCGGCAGCTTTGGCGGCCTCCTCACCGGCAGGATCATCGGCGCTGGCTTCCTCCTCGGTGGCAGCGGCGTCATTGGTGTTGCCGCATGCATTCTCCTCGCCGGTGGCCTCGGTCTCCATCGGCTCCGCGGAAGATGGATCTGAAGGCTGGAAGAGGGAGAAAAGTCAAGCAAATATCCAAAAAGAAAATCAGAAGAAGAAAAAGCCAAGGGAAGTTTTCAAGCAAGAAGATTACCTGTGCTGGGCTCTGCAGTCATGGGATCCACCACCGGGGGGTCGCTGGTGCCGTCCCTTGCCGGAGAACTGTCCCTTGCCGGAGATTTCTCCCTTGCCGGAGAATGCTCCCTTGCCGGGGAATCCTCCCTTGGCGGTGTAGTCGAAGCAGACAGCATCTCGGGGGCGGCTTCCGGTTGCTCCTGGTGAGGCTGCTCTGCTCCTACACAAATCAGTAATCAGATGTCAGCAAAGAAAGAACACCCATGCGCGCCTAACAGCGAGAAGTAAACCATATACTTACACTGGGGGCTGCGCTGGGGGCTGCTTTGGGGAATGATTGCCGGGTCCGGCAAGGTGGTCTCGGGCGCGCCCCCTGCTGTCGCGGTGGGTTCGTCCTCGACGACAATCACCGGCACCTTGGCTCTCTTCGCCGCTCTCTGGGCCAGGGTCCTAAAAAGGAATGAGTTCAGAGTAAAGCAAATCAGATACAAGGCAAAAAAACAGCAAGAATTGAAGAACTACAAGCACAACAAAGGATCTTACTCTTCTTCTTCCTCGTCGGAGCTGAGTGCGGAGAGGTCGAAGTCCGGCCCGCCTCCGGTGCGACGAGGCGGAGGAGTGGGTTCCCTTGACCGCTTGGCGGGGGCAGCGGCAGGATCAGAAGCGGCGGTCCGGGAGGACCCCGCTCCAGTTGTCGCAGTGGCGTGAGACGCTCCCGCGGCAACAGTGCTTGTCGTGGCAGAACGTGTCGCGCGGCGCGACGGCTGTTGACCCGTCTGCCGCCCTGCTACGTCCCCGGCCTTGCGAAGACGCCTCCTTGGTGGAGCTGGGGGCTCTGCTTGCGGCAAGCTTCTTGAAGATGGCGGGCCGCTCGTACCCTCGGCGGGCTCGCTCGACCCGGCTTCAGGCTCGGCAAGCTCTCCCTCGCCAGCAAGCTCATCTCGATCGGCAAGGCTTGCCGCCTCTGCTGCCTCTGCCTCCTCCACGGTGAACCCAAATTCGCCCGCGGCAGCGGCTGCCGCCGCCTCTTCCGCCCTAGTGGCGATGCGCCGCATCTCCGCATCGGTGGTGTCGCGGGTGAGGCTTTTCTGCTCATCGGAGCGGGTCACCACCACCACCAAGCCATCGAAGAACTGCTGCACGACATTGTCTGTAGGCTCCTGCCAAGTTGGAACAATTCCATGCGAATCGCACAACGGCATCATTGCACGGATGCGATCGAGCGAGGAATTGTTGCACAACGGAACGACACCCTGCGGCAACCTGAACCATTCGGGATGCTGAGGGTCGTGCTTGAACAGCTCCTTGAGCATCGCGTCCAGCTCCAGGACAGTGAAGTTGAAGTTGAGGCCCGGGCGCAGCCTCATGATATCCGCCGGGCCCCCAAATTCCCAGGCGGGTCTCCTCCTCTCCTGCAGGGGGGCGATGCGGCGACGAAGAAAATCTGCGCCAACGGCGCCCACAGTGAGCCCGGCAAGCCTAAGGCGCAGGATCCTGGTGACGGCAATCTTCAGCTTGTCGTCTTCCGGGGCCAAGCTGCTCCAATCGTTGCCGCGCACTGCTGGGGCTTGGCGCTGGGCAGTAAACGGCTGCGGGTTCTCCTCGACGATCCAGCACCAGTCTGCTCTCCACTCCTCGCATTTGCTGTGGAGCTCCCCCTCCAGATAGGCCTCCTTCTTGCCGGCCCTCGAGATCCAAGCGATCCCGCCGGATAGGGGTTCCCCTCTCTCAACCCGGGGCATAAAGAAATGGCGGAAAAGAGCTACGTTTGGGTGGACTCCGACAAAGTTTTCGCAGAGATGCGCGAAAACTGCCATGGTCAGAACAGCATTGGGGGTGAAATCAAGGAGGTGGAACCCGTAGGTGTTCATGATATCGCAGAAGAACTCAGAGAAAGGCGGGCAGAGCCCGCAGTAGAAGAATAGCGCGAAGAATGGGTATCTGTTCGGAGCTCGTTCGGAAGCGGCGGTGGAGAGTACCTTCGTGCGTGGATGCGCTCGTGTCTTTGTCGACCAGAAGAGGTAGTACCACTCCCTCAGCTCCTTCGCAGCGAGCTCGGGGAGGAAGGTTACCCGCTCCTTTCGCAGCGCCTCGAGCCGCAGCGCCTCGGCCGACTTCACGCCCTTCCCGGCTTTCGGAGCCATGGCGGAGGTGGTGGGGGAGATCGACGGCGTTGGTGGCACCGGTGGCGATGGGGGGCGGAGCGCCGCTCTCTTTCGGCTTTGGAAGAAGGGGGGAGCGGCGGAGATTTCTGAGATTGGGACAGCAACTGGCAAGATGGGGGAACTGCCCCTGTTTCCTCTGCTTATAAAGAGGGACGGGGCGGACGTTCCGCTTTTCCGAATAAAGAACCACCCACAATCTCTCCCATGACGCAGCATTCAACGCGTGCCGTTAGGGGAGGGCGCGGTGGATACGGAGCTAGATACGCCGTAACTCAGGCCGCGCGTGCCCGTGCCCTGTTTTGGGCCTGGCCCAGGCCCGGGGGCTCCTGTCGGTGTACTAGAGTAGGGGTACCCTAGTATCCCGAACTTGTGCACGGGCAGTCGCAGCGCCCCGCGGCAAGGCTTGCCGGGCGACCGCCAAGGTCCTCCGTGGTTCCTTTGGAGCCATTGAAGAATAAAGTGTTTAATCCAAGGAGACAAGACCCCGGCAAGAGGAGCTTGCCGGGAAGGCCAACCAAGGCATCTCAAGAAACTTGCTGCGACGCGCCACGCGTCCCGGCAAGGCCCGGTGAGCGACAAGCTTCCAGGCGCGGCAAGACAACGACCGCGGCAAGGCGCTTGCCGCGGCAAGCTACCATCCTGTACCTGCGCTCCAGCGCATCCACCAACGTGTCGCCCTGGGGCCTTTCTAGGCGCGCGTGGCGAGAGGCTGTGCAGCCAGCAGTGCGAGGTGGCAAGCGACGCTGACAAGATTGCCATCGTGGCAAGCGGTGGCGCCCCTGACGGTCCCTTTTTGCACTGTTTGGGCGACACAGACGGGCATTTAATGCCTTTGTCCCCTGCCGTCAGGGTTAGGTATGATACACTGTGCAAGTAGGTGTACCAACCGTAGTTCTTTTACATTTGTACCCTTGCCTACGTTGCCACCTGTCAGTGACCC
The DNA here is from genome assembly GCF_018294505.1 of Triticum aestivum. Taxonomy (NCBI): domain Eukaryota; kingdom Viridiplantae; phylum Streptophyta; class Magnoliopsida; order Poales; family Poaceae; genus Triticum; species Triticum aestivum. The sequence goes on along the minus strand of NC_057801.1, from coordinate 491,189,853 downwards.
CTTGAGCATATAAAAGGAGGCCCATGCGCAACGTAGAAAAGGGGGTTCGAAACCAGAAAACACTCGCGCTCGGTCTCGTTAGCAGCTGGTGTGTACTGTAGCTCACAGTGATCCCGAGCAAGAACACAATACAAACCACAAAGCAGCAGTAGGAGTATTATCTCTCCGGAGAGCTCCGAAGCTGGGTAAACCGCTCGTGTGCTTCGCCTCGATCCGCTCTTCGTGTGATCTCCGCCCCCCGCCGAACCGAAAGGGGCTCCGGTCCCATAGGTGCTCGTTCCCACGACAGAAGGAAACATTAGATTCCAATTTTCGTTAAGGAAAGGCATGGAACACTTTCCTAGAAATAAAATCAAATTACCTTATGAATCTATTATGAGAGCCACCTATGAATTGAATACCAAAGATGGCAATACTTAGATCTATTCTCGCTTTTATGCCTAGCTAGGGGGCGTTAAACGATAGCGCTTGTTGGGAGGCAGCCCAATTTTATTTTTGTTCTTTACTTTTTGCTCCTGTTTAGTATTAGATAATTCATCTATCCTCTGGTTAGATGTGGGTTTATGTTTTAATTAGTGTTTGTGCCAAGTAGAACCTGTGGGAAGACTTGGGTGAAGTTTTTATGATCTTGCTGTAAAAAACAGAAACTTTAGTGCTCACGAGATTAGCTTCCATTCTTTACTGGAGAGTGATTTTATGTTAATTCTCTTTGAATATGATTAATATACAAATTCCTCACGTCCACCAATTTATTTCAGAATTTTTGGGGTTCCAGAAGTATTCAAAAGTTATAGATTACTACTAACTGTTCTGTTTTTGGCAGATTCTGTTTTTCGTGTGTTGTTTGCTTATTTTGATGAATCTATGGCTAGTATCGGGGGGTATGAACCATAGAGAAATTGGAATACAGTAGTTTTAACACCAATATAAAAAAAGAATGAGTTCATTACAGTAGCTTAAAGTGGTGGTTTGCTTTTCTTGCACTAACGGAGCTTACGAGTTTTCTGTTGAGTTTTGTGTTGTGAAGTTTTCAAGTTTTGGGTAAAGATTTGATGGATTATGGAATAAGGAGTGGCAAGAGCCTAAGCTTGGGGATTCCCAAGGCACCCCAAGGTAAAGGACAACCAAAAGCCTAAGCTTTGGGATGCCCCGGAAGGCATCCCCTCTTTCGTCTTTGTCCATCGGCAACTTTACTTGAGGCTACATTTTTATTCACCACATGATATGTGTTTTGCTTGGAGCGTCTTGTATGATATGAATCTTTGCTTTTTAGTTTACCACAATTATCCTTTCTGTACACACCTTTTGGAGAGACACACATGAATCAGAATTTATTAGAATACTCTATGTGTTTCACTTATATCTTTTGAGCTAGATAATTTTGCTCTAGTGCTTCACTTATATCTTTTTAGACCACGGCGGTGGTTTTATTTTGAAGAAATTATTGATCTCTCATGCTTCACTTATATTATTTTGATAGTCTTTTAGAACAGCATGGTATTTGCTTTGGTTATAAAATTAGTCCTAATATGATGGGCATCCAAGATAGGTATAATATAAACTTTCAGAATGAGTGCATTGAATACTATGATCAATTTGATACTTGATAATTTTTTTGAGATATAAAGGTGGTAATATTAGAGTCATGCTAGTTGGGTAATTATGAAATTGAGAAATACTTGTGTTAAAGTTGGCAAGTCCCATAGCATGCACGTATGGTAAAAGTTGTGTGACAAATTTGAAGCATGGGCTGTTCTTTGAGTGCTTTCCTTATGAGTGGCGGTCGGGGACGAGCGATGGTCTTTTCCTACCAATCTATCCCTCTAGGGGCATGCGTAGTAGTACTTTGCTTCAAGGGCTAATAAACTTTTGCAATAAGTATATGAGTTCTTTATGACTAATGTGAGTCCATGGATTATACGCACTCTTACCCTTCCACAATTTGCTAGCCTCTACGGTACCGTGCATTGCCCTTACTCATCTTGAGAGTTGGTGCAAACTTCACCGGTGCATCCAAACCCCGTGATAAGATACGCTATATCACACATAAACCTCCTTATATCTTCCTCAAAACAGCCATCATACCTACCTATTATGGCATTTGCATAGCCATTCCAAGATATATTGCCATGCAACTTTCCACCATTCTATTTATCATGACACGCTCCATCATTGTCATATTGCTTTTGCATGATCATGTAGTTGACATCGTATTTTTGGCAAAGCCACCTTTATAATTCTTTCATACATGTCGCTCTTGATTCATTGCATATCCCAGTACACCGCCGGAGGCATTCACATAGAGTCATATTTTGTCCTAAGTATTGAGTTGTAATTCTTGAGTTGTAAATAAACAGAAGTGTGATGATCTTCATTATTAGAGCAATGTCCCATGTGAGGAAAGGATGATGGAAGCAATGATTCCCCCACAAGTCGGGATGAGTCTCCGGACTTTAAAAAAAGAGGCCAAAGAAGCGCAAACAAAAAAAAAGAAAAGAAACAATGAGAGAAAAAGAGAGAAGGGACAATGATACTATCCTTTTTCCACACTTGTGCTTCAAAGTAGCACCATGATCTTCATGATAGAGAGTCTTCTATGTTGTCACTTTCATGTACTAGTGGGAATTTTTTATTATAGAACTTGTCTTGTATATTCCAATGATGGGCTTCCTCAAAATGCCCTAGGTCTTCGTGAGCAAGCAAGTTGGATGCACACCCACTAGTTTCTTTTTGATGAGCTTTCATACATTTATAGCTCTAGTGCATCCGTTCCATGGCAATCCCTACTCCTCATATTGACATCAATTGATGGGCATCTCCATATCCCGTTGATTAGCCGCGTCAATGTGAGACTTTTCCTTTTTTGTTCTCTCACATAATCCCTATCATCACACTCTACTCCACCCATAGTGCTATATCCATGGCTTGCGCTCATGTATTGCGTAAGGGTTGAAAAGGCTGAAGCGCATTAAAAAGTATGAACCAATGGCTAGGCTTGTCATCGGGGTTATGCATAAGGGGAGCATTTTGTGTGATGAAAATGAAGCATGGACAAACTATATGATTTTGTAGGGATAAGCTTTCTTTGGCTATGTTATTTTGATAAGACATGATTACTTTGTTAGTATGCTTGAAGTATTATTACTCTTATGTCAATATTGAACTTTTATTTTCAATCTTTTGGATCTAAACATTCATGCCACAATAAAGAAAATTACAGTGAGAATTATGTTAGCTAGCACTCCACATCAAAAATTCTATTTTTATCATTTACCTACTCGAGGACGAGCAAGAATTAAGCTTGGAGATGCTTGATACGTCTCCAATGTATCTATAATTTTTGATTGTTCCATGCTATTATATTATCTATTTTGGATGTTTAATGGGCTTTACTATGCACTTTTATATTATTTTTGGGACTAACCTACTAACCGGAGGCCCATCCCAAATTGTTGTTTTTTGCCTATTTCAGTGTTTCGCAGAAAAGGAATATCAAACGGAGTCCAAACAGAATGAAACCTTCGGGAGATTTATTTTTGGAACAAACGCAATCCAGGAGACTTGGAGTGCACATCAAGAAAGAAACGAGGCGGCCATGAGGCAGGGAGGCGTGCTGTCGGTGTCAAAACCGGCGAATCTCGGGTAGGGGGTCCCGAACTGTGCGTCTAGGCGAATGGTAACAGGAGACAAGGAACACGATGTTTTTACCCAGGTTCGGGCCCTCTCGATGGAGGTAAAACCCTACTCCTGCTTGATTGATATTGATGATATGGGTAGTACAAGAGTGGATCTACCACGAGATCAAGGAGGCTAAACCCTAGAAGCTAGCCTATGGTATGATGGTTGTTATTGTTGTGTCCTACGGACTAAAACCCTCCGGTTTATATAGACATCGGAGAGGGCTAGGGTTACACAGAGTCGGTTACAATGGTAGGAGATCTACGTATCCGTATCGCCAAGCTTTCCTTCCACGCCAAGGAAAGTCCCATCCGGACACGGGACGAAGTCTTCAATCTTGTATCTTCATAGTCTTGGAGTCCGGTCGATGATGATAGTTCGGCTATCCCGACACCCCCCTAGTCCAGGACTCCCTCAGTAGCCCCTGAACCAGGCTTCAATGACGATGAGTCCGGCACGCATATTGTCTTCGGCATTGCAAGGAGGGTTCCTCCTCCGAATAATTCATAGAAGATTGTGAACACCAGGATAGTGTCCGGCTCTGTAAAAATAAATTCCACATACCACCATAGAGAGAATAATATTTACACAAGTTCAATCTGCTGACGTATTTTGTGGCGTGACGTCACACTACAACCAAGCCTTTACTCGAATCGTTTTTATTATACCACCTCGGCACGTTTAGTGAAGCGGTTTCCATGGCACGTCTTGTCGAAGCAGAGATCGTGTTCCCCTTATTCCGGGATTCCCATCAATACAGACGTGGGTAACCCAACCGCGCCATTGATTACGGCGCTTGGGAGATAAGCGAGTTTTACCAGGCCAGTAGGGACGCATAGTTTCATCCGCCCATATATAAGGGGATAAGGATCCACCTTTTTTACCTACGCCTTCTTCCTCCTTTGCTTATCCATCTCCGCGCACTCGAGCTCCAGCGCCCAAGTCCGCATATCTCACCTCGACCTTCTCCAGCCATGTCCGGAGCGGGAGGCAAGTGGATGGCCTCCTCCGTTATGGAGGGGCACATAGAGAAGCTGCGCAGCGCCGGATATCTGTCCAGCGACATCGCGCATCGGCTCCCCGACGAGGGGCAGCTCATCCCCACCCCAAGGCCCCATGAGAGGGTGGTATTCCTTCCCCATTTCCTCCGCAGACTGGGCTTCCCACTCCACCCCTTTGTCCGGGGGCTCATGTTCTACTACGGCCTGGATTTCCACGATCTGGCCCCGAATTTCATCCTCAATATCTCGGCATTTATCGTCGTGTGCGAGGCCTTCCTCTGCATCCAGCCCCACTTCGGCTTGTGGCTAAAGACCTTCAATGTCAAGCCGAAGGTTGTGAAGGGCAGCCAAGCGGAGTGCGGAGGCGCCATGGTGGGCAAAATGCCCAACGTCACTTGGCTCGAGGGTGCCTTCGTGGAATCCATCAAAGGGTGGCAATCAGGGTGGTTCTACATCACCGAGCCACATGACCCTAAATGGGCAGCGGCCCCCGAATTCAGATCTGGCATCCCCATGCAGCTCACCTCCTGGAAAGAGAAGGGCTTGCTATGGGGTAGTTCGGAAGAGCTGACCGGACTACAGTCCTGTCTCCAGACCCTGGTGAACAAGAAGCTCAAGCTTGTCAACGCGATCCAGGTCATGCTCGTCCGCCGGATTCTCCCCTGCTAGCAACGAGACTTCAATTTGTGGGAGTTTGATCCGGCACAGCACCGAACCTTAAGCGGGATCTTCGACACTACGTACAAAGCTGCCTGGAGGGTGCTGTTCAAGGGCGCCGAAGCTCCCGCATCCGCTACTGAAGATCGCGGATTCAGCACGCAGCGTCCGGCTGGCGAGGTAAGCTATATCATCCTTTATGGGACACTTGCTTTCATAGTTTGACTCTATGCGGGATCTAAACTCCCAATACCTTTAACAGGCATGGCAGAAGATGTCCGGACAGGTTAACTGTCCGGCTCCCCTTCCAGAAGACCCAGCAGACGCCCGTTTGATAGGGCTGCTGGTCCCGACACTTTACGTAGTGCCGGAGAAGAAGGCCACGGGAACCCGAAGGAGTTCCCGGCGTCAGGTGGTATCGGACTCATCGTCCGATGACTCCGAGGCGAACTCCTCCCATGAGGACAAGGAGGAGAAGAAAGAGGCCTCTCCCCCAGCAGGGGGAGAGAAGAAAAGGAAGGCCTCCCCAACGAGAGAGGCCGAAGGGTCCAAGAAGGGAAGGACCCTTCCCCCGGACTGTTCCGCCAACGTCGGCGACGGCGACGAGGAGTGGCCCTCAAGGGCCAAGCCCCTGCGAGGTCGTAAGTATCAGGACTCCTAGATGATTTTATAATTTTTATTTTTGTCACATGGTGTCTTTCTAATGCCGCATACAACCTGTAGTCCGCCCAAGGACGATCTTCCCGCTTCGTCGAGCGGGTCCTTGGGCACGTCGGACATGGATTCTCTTCCGACCTCCTCCACCCCCCGTGACGCTGACGACATCAAGGTGGGATCCCAGGAAGGGACCCGTCAGGAGGAGGAGGCCCCAGAGGTGCCGCAGGGCAACCTCCCGGACTTTGCACCAGACTCTGCACCGGAACCCGCAGTGGTTCCGGAGTCCGGCGAGCGGCCCCTTTGTAAGAAGGGCAAGACTGTGACATCGGCGGCCTCCGTCCAACCGGAGGTGCCGGATAACTTGCTGGAGGCGCTCAACAACGCTTCCATCGAAGAAAAACACCGCACTGTCATGAGTGCGGTGATTCAGAAGGTTCAGCTTGCCAAGAGCGGGCTGACCGAAGCCTGCAGCAGCCTTCTAATAGGCTTTGAGGTAAGAATTTAAATATAAAATAGTACCGCACAGACAGTAGCCCCTGATGCTCGGTTCGGTGTTCGGAAAGAAAAGCCGGACTGAGGATCTAAAAAGATATACGTAGGAGTCTTAAAAAATATGTCAATATGGGATTGCAGGCTGCACTGCTGACCTCTGCCACACTGACTGTGGAGGTCAATACCTTGAAACAAAGCCTCGGGCGGTCCAAGAGCGAGCTCGGCCATGCCAAGAAGCAGCTCGAGGAAAAGGAAGGTGAGTAACACCGTATTAAAGTTGTACCTTACAGAAAAGGATTTGGTTGCAAGAGAAATAACAAGGATAACGTGGGTACTTCAGGGGCTACAAACGAGGTGGCAACCCTGAAGGAGGCGGTGTCCGCGGCCGAACACAATGTGGCCACGGAACGAGCCGAGCGAGAGAAGCAGGAGGCGCGGGTGGCGGAGGTACAGCAAGAGCTCCAGGCTCTCGTGGAAAAGCACGAGAGTTTGGAGCGTGACTCGAAGACTTGAGAGTCCGAGCTTGTGTCGGCTCTTGAGAGTGCCAAAGCCGCTAAGGCCGAAGCCCACAAGGCCCTCCAGGAAATTGAGGCGTTGAAGAAAATAGCGGCGGGTAAGGCATTTTTCATGCAAAGCAAGCATGTGAATGTGAATTACCTATTACTTACCCGAATTCGGAGCTCTCCAGGAGCGTTCGCAGATCTGCCTCGCAGTGTGTCCAATGCTGCCGCTTTCTACTGGGCCGAGGAGGGGAGCTCGACGGATAAGGTCTTCTGGTCTCAGTATGCTAAGGCCGGACATCCGGTGCCCCTTAGCGACCAGCTGAAGCAGATGGTCGAGCTCCACAAGGTGGCCGAACAGGCCATGAAGGGCCTCATAGTTCGGCTGTGGCCCAAGGAGGCCATGCCTGGGAGCTACTTCGGCCTGGTGCGGCGGCTGGTGGATGCGTGTCCCTGGGTTGGAGTCGTCAAGCACTCCGCATGCATTGAAGGTGCCCGTCGGGCCCTTGCCCGTGCAAAGGTGCACTGGGGCAGGATGGACGCTGAGAAGCTTGTGACGGACACGCCACCGACGGGCAAGGAGTATCGCACGCCCGAGATGTATTATAAGAGTGTCCTAAAGGGTGCCCGCATGATTGCGGGTGAGTGCTCCAAAGATGTAATATTTGAGTAGACTCGCATTTTGTTATCCTGTGCGCTGAAAACTTTGTTCATATGCGCTAAGCAATGCTTATTAATTTAAAATATTACCTTCTGCGCGGCCGTTTATCAAATCTGAGAGATGGCAAGTCGTCGGCTTCAGCCCCCATGCCACGAGTGCTGGGGTGTTCGGGATAAACTTGACCGCTCTTGTTCCCATTTTTGGGTCCATCTAGGGAGGCGCTCAACACAACGAACGAGGCAACCGGACTTATAATGCTTGAACACTCTCACTTAGCCATAGAATTCTATAATGTTAAATTTCGGCGAAGCCCCTAGTGTTCGGAAGACCGAGTTCGGGGCGCTATCCACGCCTGGGCTGGACAAAGCCGGTTCCTCGATCTAAGCGGCATAAGTCTTTAGGGACTCGAAAAAACCTCTCGAACAGCGACCAGCTCTTGCCTTATCATGACGGTTAGTTTTAGCTTTCTCCACTGAGGCGCTCGCCCACCTCAACTGGGGTGCAATCGCAGTGGTTCTCCCAGTGCTACCTTAGCTGATACAACGGAACGTAAGGTACCAAAACATGGGAGCCGGGCAAACCCAACTATTGACCCAAGACATGATTCGGAGCCGATGCATATAATGCTATAAGTTCGGGGTGCCACACTTGTGAAAGTGTTCGGACTTATCACACCATAATGTGGGGAACTTAAGCCCCTGGTGTATTTAGCCGTACCAAAGTGTACGGATGCAACATGTCATAAATGAACATATGTATAAGAAAGAAATGCAATTATAAGCAGAAAGCGATGCATTGTTTATTCAAGAAATACTGCCATGAATGCAGAACGATACAAATAGTGCGGTAAGCAAGGGATGGGACTATTAAACATGTCCCCCTCCAGGGGTAGGCTGTGGAATGGTGTATAAAACAAATTTAATGCTCGTAATGGAGACCACCTGGATACTCGTCGTAGCCTTTCTCCTTCCCTGGCTGTTGCATCGTGAGTTCGGTAGGTCTACTGCCGGACAGGGCCTCTGGTGAACGGAGTCCTCTGGGTAAGAAAAAAGAAAAAGGAAAAAGAATGACACACTTGGGAGCCCCTGGTGTGGTTAAGCCGCATTCTGGGCCTGTCGTGGTCGTGCCCCTCCCCCTATGCCCATGGTATCTCCAGAGCGTAATGATGTACGCGAAGGATCAGTCTTGCAATTTTGCAAGGGCTGGGGTTGGGGCCGCATTGCTACGCGTGCTCGGAACGTGCCAGGTGGTCTTGTTGTAGGTTACTCCAGGCGCGTTTAGCCGTGTCCGGTCGCTTAACGGCCGGACTCGAGAATTGCCTTAAGAGGCTGCTCTGTACTTCTGCCACGAGAGCCGTTGTGTGTTCCTCCGTTCGGAGGGAGCGTTCAGTGTTTTCATTGACCGTGATGACTCCTCGAGGGCCTGGCATCTTGAGCTTGAGGTATGCGTAGTGCGGCACCACGTTGAATTTTGCAAACGCGGTCCGTCCGAGCAGAGCATGATAGCCGCTGCGGAACGGAACTATGTCGAAGATTAACTCCTCACTTCGGAAGTTATCCGGGGATCCGAAGACCACTTCAAGTGTGACTGAGCCTATACAATTGGCCTCTACACCTGGTATGACGCCTTTGAAGGTCGTCTTTGTGGGTTTAATCCTTGAGGGGTGTATGCCCATCTTGCGCACTTTATCCTGATAAAGCAGGTTCAGGCTGCTGTCGCTGTCCATCAGGACTCTGGTGAGGTGAAATCCATCGACAGTTGGGTCTAAAACCAATGCGGCGAATCCGCCGTGGTGGATACTGGTGGGTGGTCCCTTCGATCAAAAGTGATCGGGCAGGAGGACCATGGGTTGAACTTTGGGGCGACTGGCTCCATCGTGTATACGTCCCTGAGTGCACGCTTCCACTCCCTCTTGGGTATGTGGGTTGCGTATATCATGTTTACTGTCCGCACTTGTGGGGGGAAACCCTTCTATCCTCTATTGTTTGGCGGTCGGGTCTCTTCCTCGTCATCGCTATGCAGCCCCTTGTCATTGTTTTCGGCAATTAGCTTGCCTGCCTGCTTGAATACCCAACAGTCCCTGTTGGTGTGATTAGCTGGCTTTTCGGGGGTGTCGTGTATCTGGCACGAGCGGTCGAGTATTCGGTCCAAATTTGACAGACCTGGAGTAGTTCTTTTGAATGGCTTTTTCCGCTGACCGGGTTTGGAGCCTCTGAATCCAGCGTTGACTGTCGTATCCTCAGTGTTATCGCTGTTAACGCGGCGTTTGTTCTTGTTGCGACGCGACCTGCCATTGTGGTCCTTGGTATCCGGACTGCCAGAATTTTTGCTGAGGTTGTTACTGCGGGCTAGCCAGCTGTCCTCTCCCGCGCAGAAGCGGGTCATGAGTGATGTGAGGGCTGCCATGGATTTCGGCTTTTCCTGTCCTAGGTGCCGGGCAAGCCACTCGTCGCAGATGTTATGTTTGAAGGCTGCGAGGGCCTCTGCATCCGGATAGTCGACGATTTGATTTTTCTTTGTTAAGAACCGTGTCAAGAATTGTCTGGCCGATTCGTCTGGCTGCTGAATTATGTGGCTTAGGTCATCGGCGTCTGGTGGTCGCACATACGTGCCCTGGAAGTTATCAAGGAATGCGGCTTCCAGGTCCTCCCAACACCCAATTGATTCTGCTGGCAAGCTGTTAAGCCAATGCCGAGCTGGTCCTTTAAGCTTGAGTGGGAGGTATTTGATGGCGTGAAGATCATCGCCGCGGGCCATGTGGATATGAAGGAGATAGTCTTCGGTCCAAACTGCGGGGTCTGTTGTGGCATCGTAGGATTCAATATTCACGGGTTTAAACCCTTCGGGGATTTGATGATCCATTACTTCATCTGTTAAGCATAGTGGGTGTGCGGCGCCTCTATATTGGGCTATATCACGACGTAGCTCAAGCGAGCTTTGTCTACTGTGTTCGGCCCGGACGGAGTTACTGTATCCGGCGCGACGGTCGTCGTCGCGCATCGTGGGGCGCCCACGCGATCCGTAGATTGATCTTGATTGTCTTGCCTTATCCTCCAGTATGTCTTGCAAGTCCGGCGCATTCCCCCGTGGCTTCGTACTTTTCGAGCGGTGCCGGGGTACGATTCTAGTGGAGGGCCTGGAGGCCTCTCTGTCGTGGCCACGAGGTGGTCGGTCAGCCGTATTGTGTGCGGGTGATGCAGGTTTATATGCCTCCTCCTCTAATCGGGGGAGCGTTCGAGTTCATGCTCTTCGGCCGCAAGGACTTCAGTCCATCTGTCGGCTAGCAGATCTTGATCAACTCTAAGCTGTTGCTGCTTTTTCTTGAGGCTGTTCGCCGTGGCCATAAGCCTGCGTTTAAAACGCTCTTGTTCGACGGGATCCTCAGGCACGACGAATTCGTCGTCGTCGAGGCTTGCCTCGTCTCCGGTGGGAGGCATGTAATTCTCATCCTCTACCTCTTCGTCTGCCGCTCTCTCATGAGGGCCGGCTTCTCCGTCCTCCTGTGCTGAATCTTGCTGGAGGGGGTTGTCTTCGGCACTCTCTAGGGTGTTATTATCTCCGGTGCCGGAATCTCCATTCTTGCTGTGGCGGGATTTAGAGCGGCGCCGCTGACGCCGGCGCTTGGGCTATTTCTTGGAGGGGTCTTCCTCCGCCGTTCCTTCGCCATTCCCATCCTTTGGGATATCCACCATGTATATGTCATATGACGAGGTGGCTTTCCAGTGCCCAGTAGGCGCTGGTTCTTGGTCGTCTCCGGCATCATCGTCCATACCATCGATGTCTTCGGAGTCGAAGTCTAGCATGTCGGTTAGATCGTCGACAGTGGCTACTAAGTATGTGGTGGGTGGGGTTTGAATTTCTTCGTCGTCCGCATCCCAACTGTCCTGACCGCAGTCCGGCCAGGGCTCTCCTGATAATGAGAGATATTTTAGTGAATTCAGGATGTCGCCGAAAGGTGAATGTTGAAAGATGTCCGCAGCGGTGAACTCCATGATCGGCGCCCAATCGGATTCGATTGGAGGGGGCGTAGGAGGTTCAGAGTCCGGCGAGGAGTCCGGCACCTCGGAGTCACAAGCTTCGCAAGGGACAAGGTCAGTATTCGGCTCCATCGCCGTAGAGGTTGCAGCCCCCGAGGCGGTGTCTAGCCACCCATCCGCGATCTGCGCAGTCGGCTCCGAATTAGGGATCGGAGCGGACTCATGTGCGGCCTCCAGGACACTATCCGGCAGTAGAGCTAAATCATGCCCATCGTGACAGTGCGGCGCGCTCGGCTGTGGCTCGAATCCATCGAAGATCAAGTCTCCGCGGATGTCAGCCGTGAAGTTTAGACTTCCAAATCTGACCTGACGGCCAGGGGCATAGCGTTTGATCTGCTCCAGATGGCCAAGCGAATTGGCCCGCAGTGCAAAGCCGCCGAATACGAAGATCTGTCCGGGGAGAAAAGTCTCACCCTGGACTGCGTCGTTGTTGTTGATGATCGAAGGAGCCATCGAGCCTATTGGTGACGACATAGAGGAACTCTCAATGAAAGCACCAATGTCGGTGTCAAAACCGGCGGATCTCGGGTAGGGGATCCCGAACTGTGCGTCTAGGCGGATGGTAACAGGAGACAAGGAACACGATGTTTTTACCCAGGTTCGGGCCCTCTCGATGGAGGTAAAATCCTACTCCTGCTTGATTGATATTGATGATATGGGTAGTACAAGAGTGGATCTACCACGAGATCAAGGAGGCTAAACCCTAGAAGCTAGCCTATGGTATGATGGTTGTTATTGTTGTGTCCTACGGACTAAAACCCTCCGGTTTATATAGACACCGGAGAGGGCTAGGGTTACATAGAGTCGGTTACAATGGTAGGAGATCTACGTATCCGTATCACCAAGCTTGCCTTCCACGCCAAGGAAAGTCCCATCCGGACACGGGACAAAGTCTTCAATCTTGTATCTTCATAATCTTGGAGTCCGGCCGATGATGATAGTTCGGCTATCCGGACACCCCCTAGTCCAGGACTCCCTCACGTGCCCAAGGGGGTAGGCGCGCCCCCACCCTCGTGGGCCCCTCGTGGCTCCCCTGACCGACTTCCTTCGCCTACATATATCCATATACCCTGAAAACATCCAAGAGCACCACAAAACCCTATTTCCACCGCTGCAACCTTCTGTACCCGTGAGATCCCATCTTGGGGCCTTTTCCGGTGCTCCGCTGGAGGGGGAATCAATCACAGAGGGCTTCTACATCACACCATAGCCTATGATCATAGAGGCTAAACCCTAGAAGCTAGCCTATGATGGTTATGATTGTGATCGTGATCGGCCTTCTAAGGACCAACCTCTAGTTTATATAGACACCGGAGAGGGGCTAGGGTTTACATGGAGTCGGTTACAAGGAAGGAAATATAATATCCATATCACCAAGCTTGTCTTCCATGCAAAGGAGAGTCCCATCCTGACACGGGACAGAGTCTTGAGTCTTGTATCTTCACGCTCCCATAGTCCGGACGAAGCATATAGCCCGGCTGTCCGGATACCCCCTAATCCAGGACTCCCTCAGTAGCCCCTGAACCAGGCTTCAATGACGATGAGTCCGGTGCGCAGTCTTGTTTTCGGCATTGCAAGGCGGGTTCCATCTCCAAATACTCCAAAGTAACTATCGAACACTTGAACCGTGTCCGGATCTGCAAAATGATCTTCACATGCCACTGTGGGGGGGGGCATAACATAAATCTGATCTGCTGGCAATTTTTAGACAACATGACATGTCGCCATGGTCGGGTCATTATTCGAACCGTTTTCCCATAACCAGCCTCAGTGCATATCGCGAGGCGGTTTCCTCTGCATGTTTTGCCATAGCAGAGATCGTGTCCCCTTATTGCGGGATTCTCATCAATACGGGTATGGGTAATCCAACTGCACCGCTAATCGCAGCGAGTGGAGAACGAGCGGGTTCCACCAGGCAAGTGGGAAGGCGCAAAAAGCTTTTACCGCCTCTATAAAGAGATAAGGTCTCTTCCTCTTTACCCACACCTTCTCCTTCCGCTAGCCTATTCCCCTCTGTTCGAGCCCTAGCACCCAAGCACTCTTCTTCTACATCGAAGAGAGGTCTTCCAAAGATGTCTGGATCCGGAGCAGGAGGCAAATGGATGGCCTCTACCGTCCAGGAGAAGGATATCAAGAGGCTCCGAGAGGCCGGGTACCTGGCCAAGAAGATCGGCCACCGTCTCCCACCGGAGGATAGATCGTCCCTACTCCGTAGCCCCACGAGAGAGTCGTGTTTCTTCCCCCATTTTGTCCGCGGGCTCAGGTTTCCCCTTCACCCATTTGTTCGTGGAGTCATGTATTATTACGGGATTGATTTCATGATCTTTCCCCCAATTCTTTCCTTAACATCTCGACATTCATCGTCGTGTGTGAGGCTTTTCTCCGGATTTCGCCTCACTTCGGCCTGTGGCTGAATATTTTCAATGTGAAGCCCAAGGTGGTGAGTGGCGAGCACGCCGAGTGCGGCGGTGTCATGGTGAGAAAAATGCCCAAGGTCGTCTAGCCGACGGGTGCCTTCAACGACTCCGTCAAGGAGTGGCAGCGGCAATGGTTCTATATCACCGAACCACGCGACAAAAAGTGGGCTGCAGCTCCCGAGTTTAGATCCGAAGCCCCACTACGGCTCATGTCCTAGCCCAAGAAGGGCCTGAACTGGTCGTCATCCGACGAGCTATCACTGCTCTAGACGCGCGTCCAGAGTGTGGTCGACAAGGACGTCAAACTCGTCGACGTAGTCCAGGTGATGTTAGTTCGCCTGGTTCTCCCTTGCCAGTGTCGAGCCTGCAATTTGTGGGAATATGACCCAACCGAGCACCAGACCCTTCGGGAGCTCTATGATTCCTCCCACAAGGATATCTAAAAGGTGTTCTTTAAGTCCGGCAAATCATGGCCGGGCTCCGCTGAGGACCGTGGGTACCAATTATCCCATTCTGCAAGCCCGGTAAGTTATTGCTATGCTCTGTGCATCCATGCTTCAGTTGGCATGTCCTGAGGCAGACATTTTTATCATGCTTTATCATGACCCCATGGATGGGTAAAAAAGGTGGAGCGGATACATTGTCCGGCCCCGCTGCCGGAGGAACCGGTCAGACCTCTTCTGATGAAGATGCTGGTCCCAGCGCCTTACGAGGCCCCAAAGAAAGAGGCCTCCAAGAAGGTCAAAAAGACTCAGAGTGGCCTCCGTCGTCGCGATGCTTCGGATGCAAAATCCGAAGATTCCATCGACCATCCTTCTTCTGAAGACGAAGAGGAGGAAGCGGAGGAAGACGAGCCTCTCGTAGGAGGTGGGAAGAAAAGGACGGCCTCTTCATCCCTGGAGGCCGAATCGCCCAAGAGGGGGAAAGGTGCCCTCCCAGAGGCTTCCACCACGGCTGCCGATAGCAGCCTGGAGTGGGATCCCAGGGCCCAGCCCCTGGAAAAGTTGTAAGTATATGAAATCCGAACACGTATGTGCGTCCGGGGTTGTTTGGGTATAGTAGTTTTAACTGCCACCATATTACAGCCCGGCGAGGTCTCGCGCCGGAAAGTCCTGATCGGAGGATTCGCTAAGCTCAGATGCTTTGGTGAGCGAGATGCCTCCAAAGGCCCCTTCCCAAAAGTCCAGACGCGACACTGAGGTGTCGTCTCAACGGGACTCGGACCAGGGGGCATATCTCTGGAGCCGGACACACGGGAGCGGTGGCCCCCAGGCGTGTCGACAGCGGGGGCGATCTAGGGTTTGGACCACAGTCGAACACGATCCTGGAGACTTTTAAGGCTCCAAGATCGGGCGAGCAGCCACCTTTGACGAGGGGAGGCTTGCCTACTCCGCCAGCAACCTCTGTCCAAGAAGAGCTGCCGGGCGGCCTATCGACAGTGTTAAGGAGCGCGTCTATTGTCGATGAGCATCGGACCCTCATGGGTGCGGTGATTGAACAGATTCAGTCCGCTGAGAGCGGGCTGAATGAGTACTGCCTTGGCCTTTTAAGGGCCTTTGAGGTATATTTTTGCAAACCTTTTGGAGATTGTCACAGTATGAGTAGTAGCCCCTGATGCACTGTCCGGTGAAAGAGAGAGAGAAAGTCGGACAGGGGATCAAATCAACCTCTTTTGCAGGAGCCTTCGTTAATGACGTATATTCCTTTGTTTGAAAACAAGCGTCTGCAGAGACGACCGCCACTCATAATGCGGAGGTGTCCGGACTGAAGCAGAGCCTGGAACGGGCCGAAGAGGAACTTGGTCGTGTGAAGAAGCAATTGGAGGACAAGCAAGGTATGTTGAAACATTGTTTTGAATTCGGCACGAATGAGTAATTGTGCCTGATGAAAAGTATTTGTATTGTATGCTCTAGGAGCGAGTGCCGAATATGAGGCACTGAAGAAGGCTGTGGCCGAAGCCAATGAGAAGGCTGCCGCCGAACAGGCTCTTCGTGAAAAACACGAGGCTAGGGTCATCGAAGCTGAGCGAGAGCTCCAGGAGGCGGTGAAGAAGAGTGAGGATTTGGAGCAGAGTTTAGTAGGGAAAGAATCTGAACTCGCCCAAGCTCTCCAAGCTGTGGAGGATGCTCGGGAAGAAGCCCGAGGTGCTCTGAAGGATATTCAGGAGGCACGGAAGGTTGCGGCTGGTAACGCCTTTTGTACTCAAAGCCATTTTTTTGCATAGTAATAGGGGCGCTAAGCGATGAACAGAATTCTTGTTCCTTCAGGTGTGTGTGCGGACCTGCCACACAGCATATCAGATGCTGCCCAATTCTATGGTGCAGAGGAGAAGAAGTCTGCGGAGAAGGATTTCTGGTGGCAGTATTTGGCGCCGAATTATCCGGTGCCATTTATCGATCAGTTGAAGCAGCTTGTCGAACTGCACCAGGCGGCCGAACTAGCCATGAAGGACTTGGTTGTCCGGCTATGGCCCATGAAGCCAATTCCAAGCAGTTACTTCGGACTCGTGAAGCGGGTTGTTGGTGCTTGCCCTTGGCTCGATGTCATCAAGCGATCGGTTTGCATAGAGGGTGCGCGCATGGCGTTCACCCGCGCGAAGGTGCACTGGGGGAAGCTTGATGCTGAGAAGCTGATGACTGAGGGGCCACCGCGGGGTAAGGAGCATCGCAAGCTCGAGTTGTACTATGAGGGTGTCCTGAAAGGGGCCCGGCTTGTGGCAGACAAGTGTGCTAAAGACACTATATTTACCTGAAGGCCGTCGTGCCATTGTAATGCGGGGGAATGACACTTTTATTAATTATTCCATGTTTATGTGAACGCTTGTTCTTCCTGTGCGGCCGTTTAGTGTACATAAAACCTGAGAGTTGGCCAGTCGTCGGCTTTTGCCCCCACGTAAAAAGTACGGGGGTGTTCGGGACATATCTTAACACTCTTTATCCCATTGTTGGGTCCTTTTAAGGAGGTGTTCCTCGCTACGAACCAGGCAATCAGACTATAGGGCTTCACCACTCTCACTTAGCCATAGGAGTTCGAGTATGGTCGGCGCAGCCCCTGGTGTTCGGAAGGCCGAACTGGGGGCTCTATCGGCGCCTGATCGGAAAACCGATCCTTCGCACTTTGCATTTATAATGTCATTGTGCGGAACAAATCTTTAAGGATTTTACAACCTCTTGAGCAGCTGACCAGCTCTCGCCATATCATGACAGTCAGTTTTCGGCTTTCTCTACTAAGGTGCTCATCCGGAAGAACCGGGACACAATCGCAGTAGTTCTCCCAGCGCTACCTTAGCCGATAGAGCGGAACGTAAGGTACCAAAACATGGGAGCCGGGTAAACCCAACTAATGACCCAAGACATGATTCGGAGCTGATACATATAGTGCTATAAGTTCAGGGTGTCGCGCCACCGGGAAGGTGGCCGGACTTTGTCGTATTAGAAGTATTCTGAAGCCCCTAGCGTAGTGGGGCCTAATATGACGTATAGGTGCCGTTTAGGGCGAAAAAGTGGCGTCTAATGAAGAATGAAAGCCAGTAAGTGTTATTTAAATCTACGCACTGTAGTAG
This sequence comes from Triticum aestivum, assembly GCF_018294505.1. Taxonomy (NCBI): domain Eukaryota; kingdom Viridiplantae; phylum Streptophyta; class Magnoliopsida; order Poales; family Poaceae; genus Triticum; species Triticum aestivum. Next base: position 491,172,191 of record NC_057801.1, on the reverse strand, counting down.
GATGATATGTCTATGCATGAGTACGATTTATGATTATGAAAAGAGGTGTTTTTGGCGGAACCTGTCATGGCCGGACTGGAGGGGGCTGTGAGTGGATCAGAAGTGAATCCGGACTGCCTTCTTTGGGGGGGTTCACTTGTGTGTTCATGCCCTTGTGTGTTCGGGCTGATTCCGCGTCGCCAATCCTGTTCTGCGCCAAAGTTAGTTTGTAAAGGCAAATACTTGAGGGCAGCTGAACGTCCTCTTGTGGTTGGGTCGAGGGTGCCTGATCGGAGCCTGGTTAACCCAGCCGTTATACCGTAAAGTAGCGCGGACTCCTCAGTTGGTGTCTGGATAGTTGGCTGCCATATCAAAATTTTGATAGGCAGGCACGACTCGCTACTCCGGCAGCGGTATGATTTCCGCTCTAAGGGTGGGGTTCGGCCTTTCCCATAGATGTGACTCTATCACACGGGGCGGGCCTAATGGTTTGCCACATGGAATCTAGTCAACGTGGCTCGTCCCATTAACATATTGTAATTACTGTATGAGGGGAAAGTACCAAAGACTTATTCTTTGGCGTGGTATTTGTTTGGTGATCCAAAGACAACCATTAGAGTGGTGGGCCAGTAAAAGTTGGCCTTTGCACCTGGCATCTTTTAGAAGATGTTGTTTGTGGTTTCATACCCGCGGGGGCTTTATGTGAGATGGAGCCCCTAGACTACTGGGTACGGAGGTAGTGCAATTAAATTGATGTGGTTGATATTGTCCGGACGGTCGATGTGATCGGGGGAGATCGGCCGTACTTTTATGCTCTGGAGGATCTTTTGACTTCGCCATTGTTGGACTCCTCCCATCATTGTTTCCGGCACACAGTCGGCCGCTTTGTTTTGAGGATCCGGCATTATCTATTGGTATGCTTGGCCGTCCTTCTAGGAGTACCATGAATTTCACATGGTTGATCGAGTATGTTGCTCGGGCCGGATACGCTTGAGCTGTTCTTTGTCCGCTGACCGGACTGGGAGTTCCTAGATTTGGCACCAACTTCCCTGACTTGACATTTACGAAAATAGCGTCGAGGCTTGAGGATGCCTCTTCGTGTATCCTTCGTATTGTCTTGGACCGTTGTGGTGTGTTGACGTCGGGGTATGTGCCTTGGGTTCTCCTGCTTAGGTTGAGGTAGCAAATTATGCCATGTGTGCCCTTTGTCAGGGCGGTCGAGTATGTATTTTTTGGTGCCAGGACCTTGGTCCATCTGTCCACGAGCAAATCTTGGTCAGCTTTAAGCTGCTATTGCTTCCTTTGTAGGCTCCTTGCCGTGGCCATGAGCCGTCACTTGAAGCGAACTTGCTCCACTGGATCCTCAAGCACGCCGCATTCGGCATCGCCGAGGCTTACCTCTCCAAGTATCCCACCGTGGCTAGTCCGGCCTGCTTGAGGGCAGGCTGATCAGGGTTGTATTCATCTTTGGCACCAACGGAATTATTTTTGTCTCCTGCGTCGGTATTGTTGTGGCGGGGCTTGGAGCAGCGTTGACGACGCCCATGCTTTGCTTTCTTCCCTGAGGGGTTATCCTACGTTGCCTCATCGCCATTGGTTTCCTTCGGAGTGTCCGCCATATATATATCATATGAGGAGGTGGTTGTCCACCGCCCCGTGAGCGGTGGTTCCTGTTCTTCTCCTGCATCGTCGTCCATACCGTCGATGTCTTCGGAGTCGAAGTCTAGCACGTCGGTTAAATCATCGACCGTGGCTATGAAGTGGGTGGTGGGTGGGCAATGAATTCCTTCGTCACCTACTTCCCACTCGAGCCGGACATAGTTCAGCCATGAGTCTCCCGACAAAGAGAGAGATTTTAACGAGTTCAGCACATCGCCAAGAGGCGAGTGCTGGAAGATATCCGCAACGGTAAACTCCATTATCGGAGCCCAACCAGGCTCGGCGGGCTCAGGAGCGCGCGGACTGGAACCTACAGCCGGATACGAGTCCGGGGGACCGGTGTTATAGGCTTCCTTAGAGGTAAGGCCTGTGTTCGGCTCTACCGCCGATGAGTGTGCGGCTTGCGGGGTAGGGTCCATCCACCCGTCCTCGGGCGACGCAATCTGGTCCGGATTTAGGTCTGGGGTTCCTGCAAGGGCGATATCCCGAGCATTATCCAACAGCAGGTCTAAGCTGTGCTCATCGTGATTGTCCGGCACTCCTGGCATAGGCCTGAACCTGTCGAAGATCAAGTCTCCGCGGATATCGGCCGTGTGGTTCAGGTTTCCGAACCTGACCTGCTGGCCAAGAGCGTAGCTATCGATCTGCTCTAGATGGCCAAGCGAATTGGCCCGCAGTGCGAAGCCGCCGAACACAAAGATCTGTCCGGGGCGAAAAGTCTCACCCTGGACTGTGTTGTTGACGATTGAAGGAGCCATCAAGCCTTGCAGCGACGATATAGAGGAACTCTCAATGAAAGCACCAATGTCGGTGTCAAAACCGACGGATCTCGGGTAGGGGGTCCCGATCTGTGCGTCTTAGGCTGATGGTAACAGGAAGCAAGGGACACAATGTTTACCCAGGTTCGGGCCCTCCCGATGGAGGTAAAACCCTACTTCTTGCTTGATTGATATTGATGATATGAGTAGTACAAGAGTAGATCTACCACGAGATCATAGAGGCTAAACCCTAGAAGCTAGCCTATGATGGTTATGATTGTGATCATGATCGGCCTTCTAAGGACCAACCTCTCCGGTTTATATAGACACCGGAGAGGGCTAGGGTTTTCATGGAGTCGGTTACAAGGAAGGAAATATAATATCCGGATCACCAAGCTTGTCTTCCACGCAAAGGAGAGTCCCATCCGGACACGGGACAGAGTCTTGAGTCTTGTATCTTCACGCTCCCATAGTCCGGACGAAGCAAATAGTCCGGCTGTCCGGATACCCCCTAATCCAGGGCTCCCTCACCTAGATATTCTCATAACTATGCGCTTTTCTATCAATTGCTCGACAGTAATTTGTTCACCCACCGTAATACTTATGCTATCTTGAGAGAAGCCACTAGTGAAACCTATGGCCCCCGGGTCTATTTTCCATCATATAAGTTTCCGATCTATTTTATTTTGCAATTCTTTACTTCCCAATCTATATTATAAGAACATAAAAAATATTTATTATCTCTATCAGATCTCACTTTTGCAAGTGGTCGTGAAAGGATTGACAACCCCTTTATCGCGTTGGTTGCAAGGTTCTTATTTTTTGTGTAGGTACAAGGCGACTTTTGTGTAAGTATCGGCGTTCTGGGAACGGGGGTCCCCAGACTTGCCTGCCTGCGGCCCGCGGTGTGGCTCAAAGGAGGCCCAGCACAGCCCATCTTCATCAACACAAGCTCAAGACCCTCGCGAGGGGCCAAGCCTCGCGGGGCGGAAGACAATGAGCTTCCTCAGGCAAGGCCTCGTCAGGCTGGCTCATGAGGAGGCGGAGAGTTCAAGGAGGGGTACTTCGCGAGGTGCCCATGACGCAAGCCATGATGACCAAGGGCGCCAGTCGGGCACCGGCCCGCGCAGTGTCCTCCTTTCCTCTTTGGTGCAAAGGGGGTAAGCGCAGGCGAGAGCATCAAGCAAAGGCATCCATTTCGGTGCAACAAGACCAAGATCAGCCCAACGGCAGGAAGGAAGTCATTGTGGAGCCCAAGCAGGCGTCACCACTAGAGCCTTTGACAGGCGAGGACCAACTTTAGTCAGGATAAGTGTACCCGTTGTTCCCCTTCAAAATGGCCAATTGTTGGCGCCCTTCCCGCTCAAATATTTGGGAAGAGGCCCAGGGCCTTTGCCTATAAATAGGACTAGCCACCCCCAGGGTAGAGGCAATCTGAATCGGGACCGGACCTAGCAATCGGGACCGGACCTGGCAATCTGGACCGGACCTAGCAATCAGGATCCTCACCAAGAAACCAGTAGATAGAGCGATTGAACTCCTCCCAGCAGTTCGTCGCACCAGCCAAGAACAGACCCTCGCGAGGCTGTTCTGCCCTGTATTGTTCATCATCAAGCCCAAGAGGCAATCCACCACACCACACACTGGAGTAGGGCATTACACCACAATGGTGGCCTGAACCAGTATAAATCTTGTGTCTCTTGTGCTGTTCAGTTTGGTAGTTTAGGTCCTAGCGATTCGGCGAGGAGCGAGCCGGTAGAGGGTTGAATCTCCGCGCGCACCCCAGAGTTCGAACCTCAAGGGTCTGCCGGAACCCGAAATCCGACTGTTGGCGCGCCAGGTAGGGGTGCGCCGGAATTTGCCTTCCGTCGTCTCGTTCTTCTCCGACCACCGCATCCATGTCTGACGCTCGTCGGGCTCGCGCCGAGCACCGAGCCGCCCTTGCTTCCCATGTCGCCCAGACGGCTCCCGTCGGCGGGCGCCCTCGTCGTTCCCCGTCACCGACCGTCAACGCCGCCACCGTCCCGGCGGGGAACGAACAGCAAGCATCGTCCCAGCATCCATCCCTGAGACGGGACAGCCGCACTGCCACGCCCTCGCTCACCCCCGTTGGTTCTTCGTCACGCGCGCCCCGCGCGGCCATGGAGGCCCGAGCTACGCTCGTCGCGGCAAACGAGCTCCTGCGCTACCGCCCAATCGATGACGTCTACGAAGAATGGGTCAACCGAGTCACCGAGCTCGTTCGCGCCACCGGAGGCGCCCCCGCACCATCCTTCTCGCTGCACCGCACCCCGCCCTGTGCGGGCAATGAAGCTCCTGGGGCGCCTCAGCCGCCTCCTCCTCAAGAAGACGCCCTGGCCCCAAGGCGCGCGGCCCCTGGGCGGAACCCGCTCCGTCAGGCGCCAGCGCGGCAAGAGCAGAGCTGCCAAGAAGTCCCTCGCCCTCGAGAAGCTGCCCGAGCGCTCCCTGCTCCAGCACGTCAAGACCCTGCTCTGCCCCCAGCCACGGCGCATGGGGACCCACAGGACCAAGCTCTCCGTCGCCCAAGGCCCCCTGTGGCTACGGCGGGCTGCCGCACCTTCACCTCCGAGCTGCGCAGCATCGCGTGGCCCGACAAGTTCAAGCCGGACCTGCCTCCTCGCTACGACGGCGCGGCTGACCCTATAGAGTTCCTCCAACTCTACGAGTTGGGCATCGAGGCTGCCAACAGAGATAAAAAGGTCATGGCGAACTGGTGTCCCATGGCGCTCAAAGACGGAGCCCGCACCTGGCTCCTGAATCTGGCCCCAGGCACGATCTCCTCCTGGGACGAGATGCGCACTCGCTTCATCGCCAACTTCCAGGGTACTCGCGACCGGCCACCCGCCATGAGCGACATGCGCCGTATCAAGCAGCAACCAGGGGAAACCCTACAGAAGTACATCCAGCGTTTCAACAACGCGCGCCTCAAGATCCCCAGGGTGACGGAGGAGGCCATCATCTCAGCCTTCTCCGACGGTGTGCGCGACGTCAAGATGAAGGAGGAGCTGGTGATGCATGAAGACCTGCGCACCTCCTTGGAGCTGTTCAACTTGGCGACCAAGTGCGCCAGGGTTGAGGAGGGGCGCCTCTCCCCCCTCGAGCTGCCTGCCGCGGACCCCGAAGAGAAGAAGCCCAAGGCCAAGGACATGAAGCGCAAGGGAGCTGCCGTACTCGCGGCCGAGCCAGACACCAAGCGGGGCAGAGATCATCCTGAATCCTCCAAGGGCAGTCGGTACTGCGTGTACCACGACCTCCACACCCACAACACCAATGAATTCCAAGAGCTCCGGGCCGTGCGTGAAGGGAGGGTCGGCAGACGTCCCGACCGCAGCGACCGGGGCTACGGCCGAGGAGGAGGAAGGAATGCAGGACGTTGGGAAGACCGCGGCCCGCGCCAAGGGTGGCGCGACCAACCTCGTGAGGATCGCTGGCAAGACCCGCCTCGCGAGGGAGGCTGGAGGGATCAGCCTCGCGAGGATCGCCCGCAAGGGAACGCAGGCCTTCCTCCGCTGCCGCCGCTACCAAGGAGAAATGAAGACCGTCATCAGGACGAGGGGGCTGGGGGCTTCCAAGAACCACGCGCGATCGCCTGCATCCTGGGCGGAGCTCAAGCCCCAGCCTCTCAGCGCATCTTCAAGCAGTTCGCCCGCGAGGTGAATGCAGTCCTCCCCAAGCTCGAGGCCACGCGCCCTCTCAGGTGGTCGGCATGCACCATCACGTTTAGCTCGGCAGATCAGCTCAAGTGCGCGGCCACAGCCGGAGTCCTCCCGATACTTTGTTCCCCAATCATCAGCAACGTGCTAGTCACCAAGACCCTCATCGATGGTGGGGCAGGGCTCAACGTCCTGTTCGTGGAAACGTTCAACAATCTTCAAGTGCCCTACAGTCAGCTTCAGCCAACCAAGCCCTTCTCCGGAGTCACCGACGGCTCCACGGTCCCGATAGGGTAGGTCCGCCTTCCTGTCACCTTCGGGGCACGCGATAACTACCGCACCGAGCTCATTGACTTTGATGTCGCCCACATTCGCCTGCCGTACAACGCCATCCTCGGGTACCCGGCGCTGGGCAAGTTCATGGCCGTAACCCACCAAGGCTACAACGTCCTCAAGATACCAGGAACCGGCGGGGTCATCACGGTGCCCTGCGAAGAGAGAGACGCAGTGTGCTCCCTCGAGCGAGCCTTTCAGGCCGCATCGCTGGAAGACCCAGAGCGCGGCAGCAGGAGGCCTCCCGAGGCCGCCTCCAAGAAGAAGAAGACATCGTCCGGCCCGGCCCCTCAGGAGGCAGGCCCCTCAGGGCCCGCGCCTGCTCAGGGGGAGCCACCTTCCATCGCATAGGGAAGCGCGCCCGGCGCCCTCCTCAGGCAGGGCTCGGGGGCTCTCCCTGGAGGGCCGCCGACCTCGCCAAGGTCACGAGGGAGGCGCTTGGGCACCACGTGGAGGCATGCTTCGAAGCATGTTTCCCTCAAGAAGGAGCAAGGCAAGGAGGGACGAACCCTCATGAGTTCGTCAGTAAGGCCATTCGGGAGTTACAGGAGTCAAGGGTCATGAGAGGCAGCCGCCGCCTACCCGCCCTGGCCCCCCATCCAGGCGAGGATGGTGGGCTGCGCGTCTGCATCGACATACCGGGGCTCAACCGAGTCGCGTCTCAAGAGTGCCTCTGGCCCTCGCGAGTGGGATGTTGCGACGGTCCGCCCCACAGCTACGTGCGCATGCCTTACGGCTTGCCGAACGCGGCTGCTGCGCACCAGCGTCTCGTGAGGGCCATCTTGGAGGCTCAAGAGGTCAGGCGAGCCGCAGCCCCGGCGGAGATGGAGATGGCCCGCGAGGAGCCGCCAGCGCCTCCGGAGCCTCCTGAGGCCCCTGGGCCTGGGGGCTCGTGAGGATCGGCTCCCGCAGCCCACCAGGTCTGCTACACCAACACCCCTTTGTCCCCAACATCATCAGGTGACATCTTTTAAGTTCAATTTCTAGCTGGGAGCGCCCTCAGGGCCGCATTATTCCCAGGCCGCGTGGGTCCGTCCCTGCGGCATGTATCCCTTTTATTTCATGTCCTTAGATTACCTTATTGGGGGCGCCCCTCGGGCTGCATCATCCCCAAGCCGCTCGGGCCTGTCCCAGCGGCATGTATCCTTCTTGCGTTTATCTTAGGGCTATGCTTTCGATCCACCATGCTTGTTACTTGGTGCCCTTTTTCTCCTGGGTGTCGGAATCTTGGGCGTTAAAGGGGGTGCCTGAGCATCGCGACTCAGGGCTCCTACCGGCTCTCCAGCCCTCACCCTCTGGTCTTGTCCATGGCATCGCGACCTGGCATGCCAGCGACGGCTGAGACCAGCCCGAGAGCCGGGACCCGAGGACGTAGAGTTTCGACATCTAACCCAGCTTGCGCGTTAAAGGGGGGGTGCCTGAGCATCGCGACTCAGGGCTCCTACCGGCTCTCCGGCCCTCACCCTCTGGTCTTGTCCATGGCATCGCGACCTGGCATGCCAGCGACGGCTGAGACCAGCCCGAGAGCCAGGACCCGAGGACGTAGAGTTTCGTCATCTAACCCAGCTTGCGCGTTAAAGGGGGGGTGCCTGAGCACGCGACTCAGGGCTCCTACCGGCTCTCCGGCCCTCACCCTCTGGTCTTGTCCATGGCATCGCGACCTGGCATGCCAGCGACGGCTGAGACCAGCCCGAGAGCCGGGACCCGAAGACGTAGAGCACTGGCATCTAACCAAATTTGCAGGAACACATTCCAAGGCAAGGCCCAGTGACGGGCGCAACCCGCCCTGGGGTTGGGCCCTGTGAGTCCCGCGCTGGCTCACGGGTGCCCCAATACACCTTGCCAGGCCTTTCGTGCCTCGTCGCCTCTCCAAAGCAACTAACGGCTAACTGTCGATTGCCACGGCGAACTCTCGTTCCTTTTGTGATGAGCCTGCAGGGTCCCTCCAAGGAGCATTGCCAGGCGAGGCCCTCACGGTGCCTTCTTCACTCTCGTCCGCGCAACCCGCTTGCACGTTAAAGGGGGGGGTGCCTGAGCATCGCGACTCAGGGCTCCTACTGGCCCTCCAGCCCTCACCCTCTGGCCTTGTCCACGGCATCGCGACCTGGCATACCAGCGACGGCTGAGACTCGCTCTAGGGCCGGGACCCGAGGACGTAGAGCAGAAAGGGGAGCGAAGGCGAGAGGGGAGGAGCATGCGAGGACCTCGCCAAGCAACCCCTCGCCGGCCAAGGCACGGACCTAGCACCGCACCAGGAAGCGTTTCCTGACCCTCGACATAAGTCACTCTCCGGAAACACTAGTTATCGCAGCACCATCCCCGCACCCAATGCAATCCCGTGTTAGCAACGTTGCTCTCCTTTCTCACCGAATGATGGCTGCTTGAGCGCTAAAGGGGACCTCCTGAGCATCGCGACTCAGGGGCTCTTACCGGACCTCGGGCCGCTCACCTCCTGGCCTTGACCATGGCATCGCGACCTGGCATACCAGCGACGGCTGAAGCCGCCTTGGGATTGGGACCTGTCGGCGCAGAGCATCAAGCCCTCACGAGGTCTGAAAGGAAGAAACTAAGCTAAGACGGAATAAGCATCTCGCACTGCTTCACAATAAGGATCATATTGACAGACGGAGCTACAAACATCTTACAAGCCCCCGTGGGGTATATTCTTGGCTCCTCGCAGGAACAAAAGGCGCGAATCCTAAGGAGTCCTAACTACAGGGGGCATCGCGGCAGACGCCATCATCAATAGTGGGCCGCTCAACACCGACGCCAACCCCATCCAGATCAGACACGGCGATGGCCTGACGAGTCCGCCCTGCTCCGGGAACGGCGCAGGCTCGGGGGCTCATAGCTGCCGTCGCTCGTCTCCGGAGTCGCGAAGAGCTCAACGGAGTCACTGGATCCTCCGGCGCCTCCGTCGCCTGAGGAGCGGCCAAGGGAGCGGTCAGCCAGCCTCTGTCTCGCCACAGTAGGGTCCCGACCGCCTCTCCCGGGGCAGCACTCCAGTCGGCGACCCTCCGCATCGAAGACCTTGAAGGACATCACCGAAGCACCGTGGTACTCCAGATGGATCGTGAGGGCACCCCTCGTCCTGCAGACCCGGGCGACCTCGCCCCAGCCTTGAGTCATGAAGACCTCGCCCGGGGCAACGACCGCGACCTCTGCCCCGGTCGCGAGGGTGCCACAGCTGGCGTGCTGCAGCCAAAGCCCGAGGGGTTCCCCCCGCCGGACCACGGAGGCGGAAAAAGAGGGGAGACGAATCCAAGACTTAGGAGGCGTGGCGGCGTGAAGCACAAACTCTCGGCAGGAGCCCTCGGCATGGACTCCAGGGGGGAAGATGCACACCTTCGTGACCCGCCGGCGTCGTCGGCGGCGCCGCTCGTGGCATTCGGCGTCGACTCCTTCAGAGCCGCCAATGTGTGCGTACAAGGGAAGAGAGAACCCTGGTGGTGGCCGCTCACACCAGGGTCTTGACGCTTCCTGGTAGGTGCCCTCACCCTGACACCAGAGGGCAGGCCGTTTCTTCGGGGGAAGCGGGTCAGGATCCTCTTTGGAAGCTTTTCCCTTCTCTTCCGCGGAGAACCGGTGGATCGGAGCCATTGAAGCAAGACGGAGCAAGGCCTAGGAAGGAGGAGAAGTAGAGGGATAGACCGGAAGGGCGCGCGCCGTTCCGTACTTATATCCAACGAAGGACAACCATCGACCTCCACGATCACAGGTAATCATGACCCGCTTTGCATGCAGGGACTTGTCAAATCCGTGCGGTTACCAAGGCGTCGTGGGAAGCATAGGCGTCCACATCTAATCAACCGCCACGCGGCACCCAAGGCCGCAGGCTGTTAGGGCCCGCGACGCTTCGCACTTGCCCTTTCGCCTTTCTGCTCGGCCAAGTTCGGGCGCGCCATGGGCCCGGGGGCTACTATCAGTGTTCTGGGAACGGGGGTCCCCAGACTTGCCTGCCTGCGGCCTACGGCGTGGCTCAAAGGAGGCCCAGCACAGCCCATCTTCATCAACACAAGCTCAAGACCCTCGCGAGGGGCCAAGCCTCGCGGGGCGGACTACAAGGAGCTTCCTCAGGCACGGCCTCGTCAGGCTGGCTCATGAGGAGGCGGAGAGTTCAAGGCGGGGTACCTCGCGAGGTGCCCATGACGCAAGCCATGATGACCAAGGGCGCCAGTCGGGCGCCGGCCCGCGCATTGTTCTCCTTTCCTCTTTGGTGCAAAGGGGGCAAGCGCAGGCGAGAGCATCAAGCAAAGGCATCCATTTCGGTGCAACAAGACCAAGACCAGCCCAACGGCAGGAAGGAAGTCATTGTGGAGCCCAAGCAGGCGTCACCACCAGAGCCTTTGACAGGCGAGGACCAACTTTAGTCAGGATAAGTGTACCCGTTGTTCCCCTTCAAAATGGCCAATTGTTGGCGCCCTTCCCGCTCAAATATTTGGGAAGAGGCCCAGGGCCTTTGCCTATAAATAGGACTAGCCACCCCCAGGGTAGAGGCAATCTGAATCGGGACCGGACCTAGCAATTGGGACCGGACCTGGCAATCTGGACCGGACCTAGCAATCAGGATCCTCACCAAGAAACCAGTAGATAGAGCGATTGAACTCCTCCCAGCAGTTCGTCGCACCAGCCAAGAACAGACCCTCGCGAGCATCATCACTGATAACGACTCTAACTTCACAGCCGACGAAGTAAAAACTTGGTGCGCTAATCTGCGCATCAAGCTTGATTATGCCTTCGTCTATCACCCTCAAACAAGCGGTCAAGTCGAATGTGCTAATGGCCTAATAATGAGCGGCATTAAACCCAGACTAGTGCGGTCCTTTAAGGAGTCAGATAAACATTGGGTTGAGGAGCTCGACTCCGTACTCTGGGGGCTGCAGACCATGCCCAATCGCACGACCGGATACACACCATTCTTCATGGTGTAAGGCACACAAGTTGTCTTGCCCTGCGATATTATGCATGACTCACCTCGAGTACGCATGTACGAGGAGAAAGAGGCCGAGCTAGATCGGCAAGATGACTTAGATGGCCTGGAGGAGGAGCGCAATGTCGCAAAAGCTCGTTTAGTATTCTACCAACAACAAGCTCGAAGATACCAAAGCAGAGAAGTGCGGGCCAAGACTTACAATGTCAGTGAACTTGTTCCACCCTTACCAGAGAAGAAAAAGGACAAGCTCAAGCCCAAATGGGAGAGTCCCTTCATTATAGATGAAGTTCTCAGGGGCCTACCGCCTTCGTAACGCATCGGACAATCGCTTAGAGCCGAACCCATTGAACGCTGCCAGACTCCAAAGATTCTATGCCTAAGTTCGGACTCATTGTTTGTTACCTTTTTCTATTTTTTTCTCTTTCTTCTTTTTGTTTTTATACAACTCCTAGCCTGTGTTCAGATAAAGTGCACACTTAAGGGGTATACATCCTTAAATTTACATACCCCCCAATACCTGGGGGCTTCTTGTAACAGAAGCTTATTATTATTTTTCAAGCATCAAGCTCAACGTATATACATGTCTCCTTCTCATACATCTTTCTTCTTCGCCATTATATGCACCTTTATGACTTAAGTTTTTGCCAATCTGGGTTGCCTGGCTCCTGTGCTTATGCCCTACATCCCCGCTTGTTCATCTAGGGCATAAAGGGAGCACCTCTGTGATTGTTACAACCGGGTTATCCGGACGTGTACCTCAGACGGGTGAAGCCGAAAGCTAGCATTCTTAAGGAAATAATAGGTCGGCGGACATAAGATGAACCGCCCTCATTGCGATACAAGCCCCCAACATACAACGAGTGTCGTGATTTTTAGTGTCACAGCTCAGGCATGCACAACGCATGCTGGCCCAGGGAGATGAACCCTTAACGGAACTATTCTCTCTAGAAGATGTTTCTTACGATCAAATGTAATACAACATAACTCCCCGAATACAACTTGTCTATTTAAGCAACTATGACCAGACGGCCTGGCTTCTGAACATACTTTGGTGCTTCCCACCAGTACAATATTCGGAAACACTCCAAACTTTGGATTTCAGAGGTTAAGGCGAAAGGTCTGCCATGACAATCATTTTATAATTCGGCCAGAGATACGTTTGTCGATAAAAGTACATTACTACTTGGACTCGAAAACTTCCTCATCTTCTAGACCATCTAATAAGTTGTCTAGCTTACAATCCTGTTGTGAAAACTTGGCGGCTATCTTTACTTGGTAATATACCAAGCTAATAGGAATCTCTTTTCCATCTGATCCTCGAGGCCCGACCCGGGCCATATGATTTTGATCAAGTCCGGTGTACCGTGTTTTCACCATGGCCCAGGCCTCTCGTGCCCCTTCTCGGCATCCTGATATCTTCCACAGTCCAAAGTGGCATCGAGCTCCCTTGAATAAATTCACGAGTTCTTCCATACTTCCGGGAGGAGAATCGGCCAGCCATAAAGCCTTAGCAATGTTCCTCATTGCCTTCCGAGCTTGCTTATGCACTTTGGAAAGCTCTTGTAGCAGGTCGCCTTGGAATCCAGACACCTCTCCTTCGGGCTGCCCAGTCAGCACACCTACAACAACAAACTTGTTACACTTACCATTAGAAGACTGTATGGAAGTAGGGTTAAAAAGCATAGTGAATATGCTGCCTTTCAGCCTTCTGTTCTCTTTCAAGGCATCTGCCAATTGGGCTCGTATATCCTTTAGCTCCTTGGCTTGCTTGATATTGGCATCTTGTAGCTTGTTTTTCTCATCCCTGGTCCGCATTAGTATATGCTGACCAGTGGCTTCTTGCCTTTTGGCATGTTGTTTATCCGCCTGCGCAGTCTTCAGTTCCTCTTCCAGCTGATTCGATGATGCTGCCATCGTAAATACATTAGTGTTTATCTCAAAACGCATGACTGGCACATGATTCTATTTTCCGAACAATAGCGGACATTACCAGTTGGTGCCTCATTAGACTTCGCTAGTTCGATGGTGACAGCAGTTAGCTGGGTCCGACATTTTCCAGCTCCTGAGACAGCATGTTGTTCCTCTCTGTGAGTACCTGATTATGCAATGATCCTTAAATCAGTTGAGTCACCTGCTTTAAGTCTCGAGCGCTACTGACGCATGATCTTACCCGCATGTCCTTGGAAAGCTGTTTGGTGGCTCCAGCAAGCCCATCTCGAGCAGCTTGGATATATGCATCCGCTGAGCTGAAGGCATTAAATGCTTCTTCGGTGAAGGTTGGGTCGCGCATAGCCGCTCTCCAGCGCCGATGGTTCATTGCACTCTCCACTTCGGAGTTGGTAACAGATACATCATCCGAATCTTTAGGGAGAGGACAATCCGGCATTTCACATGTGTCAACCCCAGCCCTTGGGGCGGGATCCGGGGTCAGATTGGGTGATGCATGACCGGCAAGGTCCCCGGACACAGTCCGGCGTATGCTTTTCCTAAAAATATGGCGCGGCAGGAAACATCAAACTTCGGTACCTCTGCCATGGGCATATCAAAAAACCATACCTTTTTGACGAGGGTGGGGGCTTGGCAGTATCGCCGTCCGCCTTTCTTTTCAAAGACTCACCCCGTGTAGGCGTCGCCCTCTTAAGGGACACTTCTGATGCAGCGTGGCAAGACGAGCGCCACCCCTTTGAAGCACGGGACAATATGGTAGGTGAGGCGCAATGAGAAAACTCTTTTGGAGGAGATGTCTCCTGGGTACTTACGTGGGAAGAGGGGAGAAGGCCGGGATAATCGGCTATAATGGCCACTTCCGTGCCGTCGTAACTCGCTTGATAAAAGACCCCCTCCTTGAGCTCTACGAATATATCTGGATCCTCTTCGAATCCAGGATCCAGGTCCCGAATATGGTTCTCCGGCTGCAGAGCAGGGCTGTAGATCCTCGCGGCAACCTTCCTCCATTCCTGATAAAAAATGGTCGGATTAAGTTCAGATGGGTACGACTCAGGAAGAGGGTTGATTAAAATTACGGAGCGAAGGCTTACCCAGCTGGGAGGGTTGTACATGGAAAATCCCTCTCGTCACTTAAGGCGAGTGAACTCTTCTTTCTCCCCTTTATAAAGATCAGCCAGCATGGCAGCCAAGGCGGCAAAGTTGTCCGGACCCTTGCTCCCATAGCGTGATGCATCGTCTTCCCCGTTGTAGTGGCACATGGGGAGTCCTCTAGATTAGAGTGGCTGAACGCCTCACGTTATTGAAATCACCATTACCTCAATGATGGACAGTCTGGATTGGGCAAGTGTCTTTATCTTGTCCATTAACTTCTTAACCTCCGTGCTATCTTCCTCCTCGAGGCTTCGGGGGCGCCAGCTGTGGCACTTCTTTAATGGTTCATTGGAAAACTCAGGTAGGACTCGTCGGATGGGGTCTGGAATAATGACATCTTCAATATAAAGCCACTCCGAGGGCCACACTTCGGATGCCTTCTTCGGAGTGCCAGACAAGTATCATGTCCCAGCTATATGCCATACTTCGGCGCCGCCCATCTCGAATATGGATCCCTTTGGGGAGCGGGGGACGAGGCAGAAAAGCTTCCTCCATAATTCAAAATGGGCGTCACAGCCTAGGAACAACTCGCAAAGATCCACGAAGCCCGAGATGTGCAGTATGGAGCCTGGCTGAGATTGTGCAGCTAGAGTCCATAGTACTAATACGTCTCCAACGTATCTATAATTTTTGATTGTTCCATGCTATTATATTACCCGTTTTGGATGTTTATGGGCTTTACTTTACACTTTTATATCATTTTTGGGACTAACCTACTAACCGGAGGCCCAGCCCGAATTGCTGTTTTTTTGCCTATTTTGGTGTTTCGAAGAAAAGGAATATCAAACAGAGTCCAAATGGAATGAAACCTTCGGGAGCGATCTTTTTGGAACAAACGCAATCCAGGAGACTTGGAGTGGACGTTAAGAAGCAGCCGAGGCGACAACGAGCCAGGAGGGCACGCCCTAGGGGGTAGGCGCGCCCCCACCCTCATGGGCCCCTCGTGGCTCCCTTGACCTATCTCCTTCGCCTATATATATCTACGTACCCCGAAAACATCCAGGAGCACCATGAAAAACTATTTGCAACGCCGCAACCTTTTGTATCCATGAGATCCAATCTTGGAGCCTTCGCCGGTGCTCCGCCGGAGGGGGAATCGACCATGGAGGGCTTCTACATCAACACCATAGCCTCTCTGATGAGCTGTGAGTAGTTTACCATAGACCTTCGGGTCCATAGTTATTAGCTAGATGGCTTCTTCTCTCTCTTTGAATCTCAATACAAAGTTCTCCTCGATCTTCTTGGAGATCTATTCGATGTAACTCTTTTTGCGGTGTGTTTGTCGAGATCCGATGAATTGTGGGTTTATGATCAAGTTTATCTATGAGAAATATTTGAATCTCCTATGAATTATTTTATGTATGATTGCTTATCTTTGCAAGTCTCTTCAAATTTTCAGTTTGGTTTGGCCTACTAGATTGATCTTTCTTGCAATGGGAGAAGTGCTTAGCTTTGGGTTCAGTCTTGCGGTGTCCTTTCCCAGTGACAGCAGGGTCAACAAGGCATGTATTGTTTTGTTGCCATCGAGGATGAAAAGATGGGGTTTATATCATATTGCTTGAGTTTATCCCTTTACATCATGTCATCTTGCTTAATGCATTACTCTATTCTTATGAACTTAATACTCTAGATGCAGGCAAGAGTCGGTCGATGTGTGGAGTAATAGTAGTAGAAGCAGGTAGGAGTCGGTCTACTTGTCGCGGACGTGATGCCTATATACATGATCATGCCTAGATATGCTCATAACTATGCACTTTTCTATCAATTGCTCGACAGTAATTTGTTCACCCACCGTAATACTTATGCTATCTTGAGAGAAGCCACTAGTGAAACCTATGGCCCCCGGGTCTATATTTTATCATATAAGTTTCCGATCTACTTTATTTTGCATCTTTACTTTTCCATCTATATCATAAAAATACCAAAAACATTTATCTTACCTTATTATCTCTATCAGATCTCAATTTTGCAAGTTTCCGTGAAGGGATTGACAAGCCCTTTATCGCGTTGGTTGCGAGGTTCTTGTTTGTTTGTGTAGTTACAAGGGACTTCTGTGGAGCCTCCTACTGGATTGATACCTTGGTTCTCAAAAACTGAGGGAACTACTTATGCTACTTTCCTGCATCACCCTTTCCTCTTCAAGGGAAAACCAACGCAGTGCTCAAGAGGTAGCAAGAAGGATTTCTGGCACCGTTGTCGGGGAGGCTTATGCAAAGTCAAGTCAAGATTTGATTTCTCGTCAACTAGCCAATTTCTGGCGCCGTTGCCGGCGAGGTCTTCGCTCAAGTCAAGACATACCAAGTACCCATCACAAACTCATGTCCCTCGCATTACATTATTTGCCATTTGCCTCTCGTTTTCCTCTCCCCCACTTCACCCTTGCCGTTTTATTCGCCCTCTCTTTCTCGTTCACCTCTCTTTTTCGCTCGCCTCTTGTGTGTTTGTGTGTTGGATTGCTTGTCACGATGGCTCAAGATAATACTAAGTTGTGTGACTTTTCCAATACCAACAATAATGATTTCCTTAGCACTCCGATTGCTCCTCTTAATGATGTTGAATCTT
Organism: Triticum aestivum; assembly: GCF_018294505.1. Lineage (NCBI taxonomy): Eukaryota > Viridiplantae > Streptophyta > Magnoliopsida > Poales > Poaceae > Triticum > Triticum aestivum. The sequence continues at coordinate 491,155,194 of NC_057801.1, read as the reverse complement.
GTGATACCAATGTTTCCTTGTTGAATCTTGTTATGAAAGATCAATTCTGTGACCTTACTAGTGAAGATGCCGCTACTCATCTAAACAACTTTGTTGATTTGTGTGATATGCAAAATAAGAAAGATACGGATAAAGATATTGTTAAATTTAAGTTATTTCCGTTTTCACTTAGAGATCATGCTAAAACTTGGTTTTCGTCTTTGCCTAAAAATAGTATTGATTCATGGAATAAGTGCAAAGATGCTTTTATTTCTAAGTGTTTTCCTCCCGCTAAGATCATCTCTCCTAGAAACGATATTATGAATTTTAAAAAACTATATCATGAACATGTTGCCCAATCTTGGGAGAGGATGAAACTAATGATTCGCAATTGCCCTACACATGGTTTGAATTTATGGATGATCATACAATTTTTTTATGCCGGATTGAATTTTGCTTCTAGAAATCTTTTAGATTCGGCCGTGGGAGGTACTTTTATGGAAATCACTTTAGGAGAAGCTACTAAACTCCTAGATAATATTATGGTTAAATATTCTCAATGGCACACCAAAAGATCTACTAGTAAAAAAGTTCATGCGATAGAAGAGATTAATGTTTTGACTGGAAAGATGGATGAACTTATGAAATTGTTTGCTACTAAGAGTGCTCCTATTGATCCTAATGATATGCCTTTGTCTACTTTGATTGAGAATAATAATGAATCTATGGATGTGAATTTTGTTGGTAGGAATAATTTTGGTAACAATACTTATAGAGGGAACTTTAAACCTAGGCCGTTTCCTAGTAATTCCTCTAATAATTATGGTAATTCCTACAACAACTCTTATGGAAATTTTAATAAGATGCCCTCTGATTTTGATAATAGTGTTAAAGAATTTATGATCTCTCAAAAGAATTTCAGTGCTTTGCTTGAAGAAAAATTGCTTAAAGTTGATGGATTGGCTAGGATGTGGATAGAATTTCTCTTGATGTTGATTCTTTGAAACTTAGATCTATTCCTCCTAAGCATGATATCAATGAGTCTCTGAAAGCCATGAGAATTTCCATTGATGAGTGCAAAGAAAGAACCGTTAGGATGCGTGCTAAAAAAGATTGCTTTGTAAGAGCGTGTACTTCTAGTTTCCATGAAAATAATGATGAAGATCTAAAAGTGATTGATGTTTCTCCTATTAAATATTTGTTTTGCAATATGAATCTTGATAATGATGGGACTGGAGATGAGTCAACTTTTGTTAAAAGGCGTCCCAATGATTCGGAGTTTTTAGATCTTGATGCTAAAATTGGTAAAAGTGGGATTGGAGAGATCAAAACTTTACATAGCAATGAACCCACTATTTTGGATTTCAAGGAATTTAATTATGATAATTTCTCTTTAATAGATTGTATTTCCTTGTTGCAATCTGTGTTAAATTCCCCTCATGCTTATAGTCAAAATAAAGCTTTTACTAAACATATCATTGATGCCTTGATGCAATCTTATGAAGAAAAACTTGAATTGGAAGTTTCTATACCTAGAAAACTTTATGATGAGTGGGAACCTACTATTAAACTTAAAATTAAAGACCATGAATGCTATGCTTTGTGTGATTTGGGTGCTAGTGTTTCCACGATTCCAAAAACTTTATGTGATGTGCTAGGTTTCCGTGAATTTGATGATTGCTCTTTAAACTTGCACCTTGCGGATTCCACTATTAAGAAACCTATGGGAAGGATTAATGATGTTCTTATTATTGCAAATAGGAATTATGTGCCCGTAGATTTCATTGTTCTTGATATAGATTGCAATCTTTCATGTCCTATTATTCTTGGTAGACCTTTCCTTAGAACGATTGGTGCAATTATTGATATGAAGGAAGGGAATATTAGATTCCAATTTCCATTAAGGAAAGGCATGGAACGTTTTCATCGAAAGAAAATCAAATTACCTTATGAATCCATTATGAGAGCCACTTATGAATTGAATACCAAAGATGGCAATACTTAGATCTATCTCGCTTTTATGCCTAGCTAGGGGCGTTAAACGATAGCGCTTGTTGGGAGGCAACCCAATTTTATTTTTGTTTTTTGCTTTTTGCTTATGTTTAGTAATAAATAATTCATCTAGAGTCTGCTTAGATGTGGTTTTATGTTTTAATTAGTTTTTGTGCCAAGTAGAACCTTTGGGAAGACTTGGGTGAAGTCTTTGTAAAAAACAGAAACTTTAGCGCTCACGAGATTAGCTGCCATTTTTTTACTGGAGTGTGATATTTAGTTGATTATTTTTGCAGATGATTAATAGACAAATTCCTCATGTCCACCAATTTAGTTTATATTTTTTTGGAGTTCCAGAAGTATTCGAAAGTTACAGATTTCTACAGACTGTTCTGTTTTTGACAGATTCTGTTTTTCGTGTGTTGTTTGCTTATTTTGATGAATCTATGGCTAGTATCAGGGGGGTATGAACCATAGAGAAGTTTGAATACAGTAGGTTTAACACCAATATAAATAAAGAATTAGTTCATTACAGTACCTTATGTGGTGGTTTTTGTTTCTTGCACTAACGGAGCTCATGAGATTTCTTGTTGAGTTTTGTGTTGTGAAGATTTCAAGTTTTGGGTAAAGATTTGATGGACAATGGAATAAGGAGTGGCAAGAGCCTAAGCTTGGGGATGCCCATGGCACCCCAATATAATTCAAGGACAACCAAAAGCCTAAGCTTGGGGATGCCCCGGAAGGCATCCCCTCTTTCGTCTTCGTCTATCGGTAACTTTACTTGGAGCTATATTTTTATTCACCACATGATATGTGTTTTGCTTGGAGTGTCTTGTATGATATGAGTATTTTCTTTTTAGTCTACCACAATCATCCTTGCTGTACATACCTTTTGGGAGAGACACACATGATTTGAAATTTGTTAGAATACTCTATGTGCTTCACTTATATCTTTTGAGCTAGACAATTTTTGCTCTAGTGCTTCACTTATATCTTTTTAGAGCATGGCGGTGGCTTAATTTTGTAGAAATTATTGATCTCTCATGCTTCACTTATATTATTTTGAGAGTCTTTTAGAGCAGCATGGTATTTGCTACGGTTATAAAATTGGTCCTAATATGATGGGCATCCAAGTTGGGTATAATAAAAACTATCATAGAAAGTGCATTAAACACTATGATCAATTTGATGCTTGATAATTGTTTTGAGATATAAAGGTGGTAATGTTAGAGTCATGCTAGTTGGGTAATTATGAAATTGAGAAATACTTGTGTTGAAGTTGGCAAGTCCCGTAGCATGCACGTATGGTAAAAGTTGTGTGACAAATTTGTTGCATGGGACGCTCTTTTAATTGTCTTCCTTATGTGTGGAGGTCGGGACCGGGCGATGGTTAACTCCTACAACCCTTACCCTAGGAGCATGTGCAGTAGTACTTTGCTTCGAGGGCAAGTAAACCTTTGCAATAAGTATATGAGTTCTTTATGACTAATGTGATTACATGGAGTATACGCACTCTTTCCCTTCCACCATTGCTAGCCTCTGTTATGCCGCGCAATTTTCGCCGGTATCATGCACCTACCATTTACCTTCCTCAAAACAGCCACCATACCTACCTATTATGGCATTTCCATAGCCATACCAAGATATATTACCATGCAACTTCCCACCGTTCCATTTATTATGACACGCCCCATCATTGTCATATTGCTCTTTGCATGATCATGTAGTTGACATCGTATTTGTGGCAAGGCCACCTCCATAATTTTTCATACATGTCACTCTTGGTTCATTGCATATCCCGGTACACCGCCAGAGGCATTCACATAGAGTCATATTTTGTTCTAAGTATTGAGTTGTAATTCTTGAGTTGTAAATCAATAAAAGTGTGATGATCTTCATTATTAGAGCATTGTCCCAAGTGACGAAAGGATGATGAAGACTATGATTCCCCCACAAGTCGGGATGAGACTTCGAACTTTATAAAAATAAAAGAGGCCAAAGAAGCCCAAATAAAAAAAGAGGCCAAAGAAGCCCACAAAAAAAAGAGAGAGAAAAGAGAGAAGGGACAATGTTACTATCTTTTTTCCACACTTGTGCTTCAAAGTAGCACCATGATCTTCATGATAGAGAGTCTCCTATGTTGTCACTTTCATATACTAGTGGGAATTTTTCATTATAGAACTTGGATTGTATATTCCAATGATGGACTTCCTCAAAATGCCCTAAGTCTTCATGAGCAAGCAAGTTGGATGCACACCCACTTAGTTTCTCTTGTTGAGCTTTGACATATATATATAGCTCTAGTGCATCTGTTGCATGGCAATCCCTACTCACTCACATTGATATCTATTAATGGGCATCTCCATAGCCCGTTGATACGCCTAGTTGATGTGAGACTATCTTCTCCCTTTTTGTCTTCACAACCACCACCCTATTCCACATATAGTGCTATGTCCATGGCTTGCGCTCATGTATTGCATAAGAGTTGAAAAAGCTGAAGCGCGTTAAAAAGTATGAACCAATTACTTGCCTGAAACCGGGGTTGTGCATGATGGGAGTATTTTGTGTGATGAAAATGAAGCATGGCCTAACTATATGATTTTGTAGGGATAAGCTTTCTTTGGCTATGCTATTTTGATAAGACATGATTACTTGTTAGTATGCTTCAAGTATTAGTATTTTTATGTTTTATGAACTTTTATCTTGAATCATTTGGATTTGAACATTCATGCCACAATAAAGAAAATTACATTGAGAATTATGCTAGGTAGCATTCCACATCAAAAATTTTGTTTTTATCATTTACCTACTCGAGGACGAGCAGGAATTAAGCTTGGGGATGCTTGATACGTCTCCAACGTATCTATAATTTTTGATTGTTCCATGCTATTATATTACCCGTTTTGGACGTTTATGGGCTTTACTTTACACTTTTATATCATTTTTGGGACTAACCTACTAACCAGAGGCCCAACCCGAATTGCTATTTTTTTGCCTATTTCAGTGTTTCGAAGAAAAGGAATATCAAATGGAGTCCAAACAGAATGAAACCTTCGGGAGCGATCTTTTTGGAACAAACCTAATCCAGGAGACTTGGAGTGGATGTCAAGAAGCAGCCGAGGCGGCCACGAGGCAAGAAGGCGCGCCCCCACCCTCGTGGGCCCCTTGTGGCTCCCCTGACCTATCTCCTTCACCTATATATATCTACGTACCCCGAAAACATCCAGGAGCACCATGAAAAACTATTTCCACCGCCGCAACCTTCTGTATCTGCAAGATCCCATCTTGGAGCCTTCACCGGCGCTCCGCCGGAGGGGGAATCGACCATGGAAGGCTTCTACATCAACACCATAGCCTCTCCGATGAGTTCTGAGTAGTTTACCACATACCTTCGGGTCCATAGTTATTAGCTAGATGGCTTCTTCTCTCTCTTTGAATCTCAATACAAACTTCTCCTCGATCTTCTTGGAGATCTATTTGATGTAACTCTTTTTGCAGTGTGTTTGTCGAGATCCGATGAATTGTGGGTTTATGATCAAGTTTATCTATGAGAAATATTTGAATCTCCTCTGCATTCTTTTATGTATGATTGGTTATCTTTGCAAGTCTCTTCGAATTATCAATTTGGTTTTGCCTACTAGATTGATCTTTCTTGCAATGGGAGAAGTGCTTAGCTTTGGGTTCAATCTTGCGGTGTCCTTTCCCAGTGACAGCAGGGGCAACAAGGCACGTATTGTATTGTTGCCATCGAGGATAAAAAGATGGGGTTTATATCGTATTGCTTGAGTTTATCCCTCTACATCATGTCATCTTGCTTAATGCGTTACTCTGTTCTTATGAACTTAATACTCTAGATGCAGGCAGGAGTCGGTCGATGTGTGGAGTAATAGTAGTAGATGCAGGTAGGAGTCGGTCTACTTGTCGCGGACGTGATGCCTATATACATGATCATGCCTAGATATTCTCATAACTATGCACTTTTCTATCAATTGATCGACAGTAATTTGTTCACCCACCGTAATACTTATGCTATCTTGAGAGAAGCCACTAGTGAAACCTATGGCCCCCGCATCTATCTTTTATCATATAAGTTTCCGATCTACTTTATTTTGCATCTTTACTTTTCCATCTATATCATAAAAATACCAAAAATATTTATCTTATTATCTCTATCAGAGCTCACTTTTGCAAGTTTTCGTGAAGGGATTGACAACCCCTTTATCGTGTTGGTTGCGAGGTTCTTGTTTGTTTGTGTAGGTACGAGGGACTTCTGTGGAGCCTCCTACTGGATTGATACCTTGGTTCTCAAAAACTGAGGGAAATACTTACGCTACTTTGCTGCATCACCCTTTCCTCTTCAAGGGAAAACCAACGCAGTGCTTAAGAGGTAGCAAGTACTCCAGGAGACCTCGGAGGAAAGGGTGGATTGGAAATCCAACACCTCTTGAGAGAAAGGAAACGAAGCACACTCGCTTCCCTTCTGAAGGATTAGGTAAATTTTCCGCCAGGGCTTCGCCATTGAAATAAGTTAATTCCGCCAAAACGGGGACTAGATCCGCGGGAGGGAGGTATCCCTGCACTTGAAGCTTGTTCAGTTGGGCATGGGATACTAAGCAGCTCTCCCAATCGCCTTTTTGAGGACTGTCTGGACGGGAGGAAGAACTGGGAGCGCTGGCCATGTTTGCGTGGTTTCTTGTAGCAAGTTCTAAGATTTTCGCCTGGTGTGGAATGGCATCTGAGATCTAATCTTCTTAAATAGACGCCTTCTGTATGCCATCAGGGTGTTATCTGTAAAAATGCTTGGACCTTTTGTATTCATCTGCCTAAGGATATGATGTTTAATGCAAAGTCAAAGTCGTCTGGAGTATTATGGAGGGCCTACCCGGCAGGACCGAGGATGTAAAAGCCGGATACTGCGTCATTGTCGAAGGGTCGAATGCGGTTCCTTTTGTTCAAATTGCTCTGGAGTACTCGGAACAGGAACCCGCCTTGCAATGCCGAAGACGATATGCATGCCGAACACGTCATCATTGAAGCCTGGTTCGGGGGCTACTGAGGGAGTCCTGGACTAGGGGGTCCTCGAGGATCCGGGCTATGTGATGTGGGCAGGATTGGTGGGCCGTGAAGATACAATATCGGGGACCTTCTCTCGTGTCCGGATGGGACTCTCCTTGGCGTGGAAGGTAAGCTTGGCGTTCGGATATGAAGATTCCTTTCTCTGTAAACCGACTCTGTATGACCCTAGCCCCCTCCGGTGTCTATATAAACCGGAGGGTTTAGTCCGTAGAGGCAATCATAATCATACATGCTAGACATCTAGGGTTTAGCCACCACGATCTCGAGGTAGATCAACTCTTGTAACCCCTATACACATCAAAGTCAATCAAGCAGGAAGTAGGGTGTTACCTCCATAAAGAGGGCCGAACCTGGGTAAACATCGTGTCCCCTGCCTCCTGTTACCTTCTATCCTCAGACGCACAGTTCGGGACCCCCTACCCAAGATCTACCGGTTTTGACACCGACAGTGCATGCAATAGAGGAAGAACTATCCATAATGACAAGAAGTGGCCAACAAGATTGCACACAAAAACAGATCTGACGAGAAAACGACGAATGAAAAAGAGGGCGAATAAAGAGACAATTTTTTCTGAAGTGGGGGAGATGAAAATGAGGCGTAAATGGCAAATAATGTAAATTGCAAGGATATGAGATCTGTGATTAGGAACCTGTTAGATGTCGATGATGTCTCCTCGGCAACGGCGCCAGAAATTCCTTTTGATGCGGCTTGAACTACGTCGATATTTCCCCAAAGAGGAAGGGATGATGCAGCACAGCTACGATAGGTATTTCCCTCAGTGATGAGATCAAGGTTATCGAACCAGTAGGATAACCACGCAACACTACATAAATGGCACCTACACACAAAGAACAAATGCTTGCAACTCGACGTAAAATAGGGGTTGTCAATCCCTCTTGGGTAGAAAGATAGATAAAATTGTAGTAGATTGGATAAATAGATCTCTCGGGAATGCGAGATAAAATAAATAACAATAAATTGCAACAAGGTATTTTTTGGGTATTTGGATTAATAGATCTGAAAATAAAATCAAATAGAAATAGATCTCAAGGGCAAATATGATAAAGAAGAGACCCGGGAGCCGTAGATTTCACTAGTGGCTTCTCTCTCGAAAAATAGCATACGACGGGTAAACAAATTACTGTTGGGCAATTGATAGAACTTCAAATAATTATGACGATATCTAGGCAATGATCATTATATAGGCATCACGTCCAAGATTAGTAGACTGACTCCTGCCTGCATCTACTATTATTCCACACATCAACCGCTATCCAACATGCATCTAGTGTATTAAGTTCATGGAGAAACGGAGTAATGCAATAAGAACGATGACATGATGTAGACAAGATCTATTAGTGTAGTAATAGACCCCATCTTGTTATCCTTAATAGCAATGATACATACGTGTCATTTCCCCTTCTATCACTGGGATTGAGCACCGTAAGATCAAACCCATCACAAAGCACCTCTTCCCATGGCAAGAAAAATCAATCTAGTCGACCTAACTAAACCAAAGATTCGAAGAAGAAATACGAGGCTATAAGTAATCATGCATATAAGAGATCAAAAGACTCAAATAACTTTCTGGATAAAAACATAGTTCTAATCATAAACTCAAACTTCATCGGATCCCAACAAACACACCGCAAAAGGAGTTACACGAAATAGATCTCTAAGAGACCATTGTATTGAGAATCAAAAGAGAGAGAGGAAGCCATCTACCTACTAACTACGGACCCGTAGGTCTACAATGAACTACTCACGCATCATCGGAGAGGCACCAATGAGGATGATGAACCCCTCCGTGATGGTGTCTAGATTGGATCTATGGTTTCTGGAACTTGCGGCGGCTGGAATTGTGTTTCGTCGACTCCCCTAGGGTTTTTGGAATATTGGGGTATTTATAGAGCAAAGAGGCGGTGCCATAGGCCACCGAGGTGAACACAACCCACCAGGGTGCGTCTGGGCCCCCAAGCGCGTCCAGGTGGTTGTGCCCCCCTCGGGGGCACCCCTATGGTACTTCTTTGGCCCATCATGTGTCTTTTGGCCAAGAAAAATTCTCCAAAAAGTTTTGCTGCGTTTGGACTCCGTTTGGTATGATTTTCTGTGAAGTAAAAAACAAGCAAAAAAAACAACAACTGGCACTGGGCACTATGTCAATAGGTTAGTCCCAAAAATGATATAAAGTTGCTATAAAATGATTGTAAAACATCCAAGAATGATAATATGACAGCATGGAACAATAAAAATTATAGATACATTGGAGACGTATCAGTTGTCAATATGATTGACTGTGGTGTCAAACGTTCAGAATTGTGATATGTTTTTCCATGATAGTGTTGCTGAGGTCGTGGCACAAATTACCCCTACCATTCAGTTTCCGCCATCGGGGTAGATAATGGAACGTAAAGCCAGTCACAACACATGAAGAGCAATGAGATTGGTCAAATCAGAAAGATGGTTAAATATGATTTGCCGATGAAAAACCCAATGTGAAAATGCATAGATTCGATCTCTGTTTTTTATGAATGTCCGGGCGAGGGGCCAGCCCCCTTGACCCCATCGGGGGCAAAGCCCCCTCGACCCCCATTGCGTTAATCTCTTAGGGTGGTACATAACTTGTTTTTGCAGGGAATGCTCTTGATTTGGTATAGCATATGTATGTTGCATGTATGTAACTATATCATGACATGCGTGTTATGAGTACGGCAGCTGGCTGGAGCCATATGGTTGTCTCATTATTATTTCAATGACCTGCGTGTCAACATGAGCCGTGTAATGTAATTTACTTTCATAGCTAATAATTTGTAGTAGCGTAGTATCTTATGTAACACATGGCGATTGACATGGGGGCGTGGAGATGGAGATCACCACAAGGACAACCATGCATGGAGATGGAGATCACCATGGGTAGACTGCTGATTGTAAGTGCATCTAGTGCCACTTAGTGATTTTGGTGTATTCAAGACTTATAGGTTAAGGGACTGATGTGTTTGTGAGTGTACACAGGTCTATAAGTCTATGAGGAGTTTGATATTTACAGAGAAAGTCGACCCCTAAAAATGAAGTTCTTCAACTGAAGACTTTGATATTCTGAAGACCATCTGAAGACTTTGAAAGTGAAGAATTTGGTGTGACCTTGAAGACTTGGTATTCATTCGAGGAACATGAAGCGTGAAGACTTTTGTTTTCGTAGTTCATTTTCTCTTTCTTGAGTCATAGGAAACACCGTACTGTTAAAGGGGGTCGAGGAAATACTAAGGAAAAATTTCCATGTGATGCTCAACTCAAAATCCTACACCTACCAATCCCTTCGAGTGAAGCCATTGGAAATCTCATACAGTTCAGTCAATTTCTTCAGCGACAGAGACGCAGTTCTTCTGGTCACTGAGGACTTTGCTCTGACTAAGGAGTTAGGAATTCGCCAGTGTGAATTGCCTACACAGTGAGGAACATGATAGCCCTCATGAATTTGAGAGTCAAATTTCCGACCGTTGTTGTGCTGCGCGCCGGCTGTCCCAAAATATCTTATCCACCTAACGGTCATATCATTGAAGGGCATTTATGTCTTATCATGTCGGGCTGCTCCCTAGGCTATAAATAGCCGCCCCCTACAACCACTAGTTGGTTGGCTGCTCCGAGAGAACTTGACACTTGTCATTTGAGAGCACCCCATCCTCCGAGGACTTTGAGCGAAAATCATCAAGTGAGGAAAATCCCAAAACCAAACCCCCACAAACCCAAAGTGATTGAGCATCACTGAAGAAATTGATCCTGCGTGGATCCGACGCTTGTTACCTTTGAAGACTGTGCTTCTTCCAGACGGTTAGGCATCAAGGTCTAGAGCATCCAAGAGGAATTGTGGATTGCCGAGTGACCAAGTCTGTGAAGGTTTGGAAGTCACCTGAAGACTTACCACGAGTGATTGGACGAGGCCTGCGTGGTCTTAGTTCAAGGAGAATACGGTGAGGACTGGGTGTCCTGAGTTGCGGCTCAGTGACTGGGCGTCCGGGACTGCGTGTCCTCGAGTTTAAATACTCAGCCGCTCCAACCAGACGTACAACTAAGACAGCAGTTGGAACTGGTTTACCAAATCATTGTCTTCACCAACTAACTGGTTCTATTCCTCAACCCTTCCATTTCCTCATTACTGTGTTGAATGTTGTTCATATCTGTGCTTGAAGACTTTGACTGAAGACTTTCTCAAATTCCTCAGTTCAATTTCTTCAGTCTATTTGTCTTCATCTTGTTATCTTGTGTTTACGCTTTTTGTACTCTGTGCTAGTCTTCATTTCATCATGATGACCATGCTTGTATCCTGTTGTGCTTAGTTCTGAGTACTTACTCCGCTGCTAGTAGTTCTTCAGTAAGGAATTTCCTCACCGGCAAATTCCTCAGTGAAGAATTCATAAAAATCGCCTATTCACCCCCGCTCTAGTCGATATAACGCACTTTCAATTGGTATCAGAGCCAGGTTCTCCCTTGTTCTGTGTGATTTTGGTTTAACCGCCTGGAGTTTTAGTTATGTCAACCGCAGGTATGATCAAGGTCTCGACTGGGTGTCCTACCTTTGATGGGACGGACTACCCCTACTGGAAGAACAAGATGCGAATGCATCTTGAGGCAATTGATAACGATCTCTGGTATGTTGTGGAAAATGGTGTTCCCTCTGTCTCACCCTCACTGAACGCTACCGATGTAAAGAGATTCAAGCAACTCGATTCTCAAGCGAAGAATATCATATGTGGCCATCTGAGTAAAGGACAGTATGGAAGAGTGAGTGCTTTGGAAACTGCTAAGCTTATCTGGGACAGGCTGTCCAAAGTGAATGAAGGAGTCTCAACTCAGCGTGACTCTCGAGTTTATGTTCTTCGGAATCTCTTCAATTGCTTCAAAAGACTCGACAATGAAAATGTCCAACAAACCTTTGATCGCCTCACTGACATTTCAAATGAGCTTCAAGCCCTCGGTGCCACTGACATCACTGATCATGAAGTGGTGAAGAAACTGTTGAGATCGCTTGATTCCTCATTTGATACTCTGGGACTGATGATACAAGAACGTGCTGATTACAAGTCTCTTGATCCTGCCGATATCCTCGAAACGCTAAATACTCACGAGTTCCAGCTTGCTGAAAAGAGAGATCTCTATGGTTCAAACTATGGCAAACCACGTGCCCTGAAGGCCAAGGCTGTGTCTGACTCTGAATATGAGGATTCTGGTAGTAGCCTTGGTGATCCTGAAGAATTGAGCCAGGAGCTAGCACTGCTCGTGAAGAAATTCCAGAAGTTATCAAGACGTGGTCGCTTTGGAAAATCCTCAAGAAGCAGTGATTCCTCATCCAGTGACTATAAGAGAAGGTTGTGCCACAAATGCAAGAAACCTGGTCACTATATTCAAGATTGTCCTCAGTGGGAAAAGGAAATGAAGAAGAAGAAATACAAGGATTATAGTTCTGATGATGCGAAGAAGAAGAAGAAATCGTCAAAATCTTCGTCATCAAAATCCTCGAAGTCTTCATCCCACAAGAAGAGCAGCTCCAAGAAGGCTCGGGCATTCATTGGCAAGGAAATAGACTCTAAAGCTGAATCTGAGGAAAATGATGAAGAGGAGGCGTCTGAAGAATCTGAATCTGGTGTGGCGAGTCTGGCCTTTGCTACGGCTTTCGTCAGCAAGTCCATCTTCAACACCGAAGAAGCTGACTCAACCGACAAGCCTGATGAAGATAATGATGACTACGCTCCCACCTATTGCTTCATGGCAAAAGGTGCAAAGGTACTCAAATACAACTCCTCTGAATCTAGTGAAAATGAATCTGATGAGGATCTCAAGCCCATCTACTCTAAACTTGCTAAGATTGCTGTGAAACAACAAAGGGCTTTTGAGAAGGTTCAAAACATGCTAGACAAAAGTGATGATATGTTGGGTGAAGAAATGGATCGCACTAAAGCCCTGACTGAAAATCTTCAGAGACTTCAGTCTAGGTTTGATAACCTGCAAAGTCATCATAACACTCTCTTATCTGATCATGAGAAACTTTCTTATGAATTTCTTCAAGAAAAGCAAGATCATGAGAAGCTTTCCTCTGAATCTATTCAAAGGAAGGAAGATCTTGAAAAGCTAAGAGTGTGTTATGAAGATCTTCAGAAGGAGCGCGATTCATTACTAGCTCAACAAATCAGCGCTTCTCAGGAAGAATTTGTTCCTCCATGCTTAAAGTGCATTGAACGTGAATCTGCTAATTCTTCACCTGAATGTTCAAATGCTTCAACTGTTACAAATTCTTCATCTGCCTCTGCTATCACTAATTCCTCATGTGAGGACATTGCTAGCATCACTGACAATGCAGGGCTGAAGGAATTGTACATGACAGGCATGTACAAAAGCCTCAAAGGGCATCAGACTCTTTGTGATGTGCTTAAAAAGCAGATCCTCAACAGAAACCCTAGGAAAGAGGGTATTGCCTTTGAGAGGAAACTCAATGCTGATGGAACATATTGGAAGCCTGAGCAGTACCCCAAAACCTCATGGGTTGCTGCAAAGGGACCTCCAGTTGATCCATCTAACTTATCCGGCTTTACATGTGAATCTCCTCATTCTTCTGATGAGTCATTTGACTCCAACTATAAACTGTTCAAAAATCAGAATGGTGAAGTATTTGCTAGATATGTTGGCACTAACTGCAGGAACGGTTCCCCTATGAAGAAAATCTGGGTTCCCAAAAGTTATGTTGAAAGTCTTCAGGTGAATGTCCTCATGACACCACCAGTGAAGAACAGGAACCCCAGATCAAATTCTTCATACGGACCAAATTCTTCATAAGAATCCAAGTCCTCATACGGACCAAATTCCTCACATGGATCAAAGTCCTCATATGATTATCATCGTGCTAACAACTCTGTCTCGCAGGATAGAGCAAAAGGCTATGAATATGTGCATTATTCTTCAAACCATTATGTTCATAAGTCCTCGAAGAATTACTCTGCTTATTCATATGCTTACCCTAACCCCTCTTATGTGAAACGAAATGGTTTGGCATCTTTGCCTCCATTCTCATATGGTGCTCGCAGAGTGATGAACTCTTTGCCACCCCTTCAGATGTGGGTGGTGAAGAAAAAGAACTAATCTCTTCTGCAGGGTCAGGTCTCCAGACGTGCTTCAATGTTTGAAGAATTTGCTGGGGACCTAACGAAAATGCCTGAAAGGACGCAGGCGAATCATGATGAAATGACCTTTCATTTCACACGTCCTCATACTACTATATCTGTTTACTGCTTGATGAAATTCATCTGATGAACTTGATATCATATTCTTCACTGATGAAGCATATGAGATTGTAAGCTACACTAATTCATCTGCAGGATGATCAACCCAAAACTACTGAATGGGTCCTCGATAGTGGATGTACAAATCACATGACTGGTGACAAGAATCTATTGATGGACGCTCCCTTATCACCGTCACCTCTGAAGCATATCATCTTTGCTGACAAAGGAAAAAGTCAGGTATTGGGTCTTGGTAAGGTTGCAATCTCTAAGGATAAACACATGGACAAAGTCATGCTTGTTGAGTCCTTAGGATACAATCTCATGTCAGTCTCAATGCTTTGTGATCTTGATATGGTTGTTGTCTTTGGCAAGTATCGCTGTGTTGTGATTATGGAAGCTGACAATTCCAAAGTCTTCGAAGGCTTTAGGAGAGGAGATTTGTATATTGTTGATTTCTCTACAGGACCACAACCAGCCGTGTGTCTACTTGCAAAAGCTTCAGAAGGCTGGCTATGGCATCGACGACTTGGTCACGCAGGCATGAGGAATTTGAACACGCTTGCGAAGAAGAAGCATGTCATTGGCATTGAGAATGTCAAATTCCTCAAGGATCACTTATGCGGAGCCTGTGAAGCTGGAAAAATGACCAAGGCCAAGCATCCAGCGAAGACTATCATGACCACTACTCGTCCATTCGAATTGCTTCACATGGACCTCTTCGGACCTAACCATTACTCAGCAGTCACTAATGATGCATCTCTATATGGTTTTGTCATTGTTGATGATTATTCTCGATATACATGGGTACACATTGTTACTTACAAACATGAAGTGCAGGAAGTCTTCAAACGATTTTCCTCGAGGGCTTCAACCAACTTTGGTGTGAAGATCAAGCACATCAGAAGTGACAATGGAACTGAGTTCAAGAATTCCGGTCTTGATGCCTATCTTGATGAACTTGGTATTACTCATGAGTTATCTGCTCCTTATACTCCTCAGCAAAATGGCGTCGTGGAGCGCAAGAACAGAACTCTTGTTGAGATGGCTCGCACTATGCTTGATGAATACAAAATGCCTCAGCGTTTTTGGATTGATGCAATTGATACTGCGTGCCACATCATCAACAGAGTATATCTTCACAAATTCTTCAAGAAGACGGCCTATGAACTCCTCACTGACAAGAAACCCAATGTGAGTTATTTCAAAGTCTTCGGTGCTAAATGTTGGATTAGAGATCCTCACCACAACTCTAAATTTGCACCGAAAGCACATGAAGGTTTTATGCTTGGTTACGGAAAGGACTCGCACACCTACAGAGTCTTCAACATTGTTCTTCACAAGATTGTTGACACTGTAGATGTGCGGTTCGATGAAACTAATGGCTCGCAAAGAGAGCACCTACCTTCTGTGTTAGATGAACCAGCACCTGAGGATTCTATCAAGTTCAAGGCAACTGAGGATGTCATTCCTACTGAAGAATCTGCTGAAGAATTCATTCCTGTTCATGAAGAACGTCGAGCTGATGCACCTGAAGAACATGATGAGGAAAATGGTGCTGAAGAAAATGCTGATCAAATTCCTCAGCGACAACCAGCTCATCCTCGCGTTGCAAAAGAAGTGCAAGTGGAGAAGATCATCGATGACATTAGCGCACCAGGTCCTCTCACACGCTCAAAAGCTTCACATTTATCTAACTTTTGTGGGCACTATGCTTTTGTCTCTATCACAGAGCCCACTAAGGTAGATGAAGCATTTCTGGAGCCGGAGTGGATTCAGGCTATGCAAGAAGAATTACATCAGTTCGAGCTTAACAATGTCTGGGAATTGGTCAATCGCCCAGATCCTCGCAAGCATAATATCATTGGCACAAAGTGGATCTACCGCAACAAGCAAGATGAAAATGGCCTTGTGGTGAGGAATAAGGCACGACTAGTAGCTCAAGGCTACACACAGGTTGAAGGAATTGATTTCGATGAAACTTTTGCACCTGTTGCTAGACTTGAGGCTATTCGCATATTACTTGCCTATGCTAACCATCATGATATCATCTTATATCAAATGGATGTGAAAAGTGCATTCCTCAATGGTAAGCTTGAGGAAGAAGTATATGTTGCTCAACCCCCAGGTTTTGAAGATCCAAAGAATCCTAACAAAGTCTTCAGACTTAATAAGGCCCTCTATGGCCTCAAGCAAGCCCCTCGGGTGTGGTATGATACATTGAAGGAATTCTTCATGAAGAATGGCTTCACACCCGGTTCACTTGACCCTACTCTCTTTACTAAATCTTATGATGGTGAACTGTTTGTGTGCCAAATATATGTTGATGATATTATCTTTGGCTGTACTGACCAACGTTATAGTGATGAATTTGCCTATATGATGAGTGAAGAATACCAAATGCCTATGATGGGAGAGTTGAAATTCTTCTTAGGTCTTCAAATTCATCAGCAGCGCAATGGCATATTCATGTCTCAGGAGAAATACCTCAAAGATGTACTGAGGAAATTCGGCATGCAAGAGTGCAAAGGCGTCAAAATTCCTATGCCCACAAATGGCCATCTATGCACTGATGAAAATGGTATTGACTTCGATCATAAGGTATACCGCTCCATGATTGGTTCTTTATTGTACTTATGTGCATCTAGGCCATATATAATGCTTAGTGTTTGCATGTGTGCCCGATTTCAAGCTGCACCGAAGGAATCACACCATAAGGCTGTGAAGCATATTCTTCTGTATCTAGCTCACACACCAACACTAGGATTATGGTACCCCAAGGGCTCTGCTTTTGATTTCATTGGATATTCTGACTCTGACTATGCTGGTGATCGTGTGGACCGCAAGTCAACATCTGGTACTTGTCATTTCCTCGGACAATCTTTGGTCTGTTGGTCCTCGAAGAAATAGAACTGCGTATCACTGTCTACTACTGAAGCTGAATACATTGCTGCTGGCTCATGCTGTGCTCAACTGCTTTGGATGAAGCAAACCCTCAAGGACTATGGCGTCAACATGAAGAATGTGCCTCTCCTCTGTGACAATGAGAGTGCCATCAAAATTGCTCACAACCCAGTTCAGCACTCGAAGACAAAGCACATTCAGATTCGTCATCATTTTCTTCGTGATCATGTGTTGAAGGGCGACATCTCCATCAAGCACGTGAAGACTGAAGAACAGCTAGCTGATATCTTCACTAAGCCCTTGGATGAGAAGAGATTTAGCAAGTTGCGGTGTGAGCTAAATATCTTAGAGTCTTCGAATGTTCTTTGAAAAGGACACACATCCTAACACTTATGCAAAATTGATGACTTAGATGTGCAACACATGAAGAAACGTTTTTCTTCAATCAATGAAGAATAACAATCTAAGTGTGAAGAAATTAATGAAGAATTTGATTCTCAGAACCCTACGACAATTGTACGCGGTGTCTGAAATCATCATTCTTATACGGTGGGTCACGCCACCACAAAAAGTTGAAAATCTTCAATTTGAGTTTTTCCTCATTTTTGAAATTCTCCAGTTTTTCAAATTCTTCAACTTTGCAAAATCTTCACTAGTTCCGTTGTTTTTCTTCATTGGCTATATATATATATATATATATATATATATATATATATATATATATATATATGAGTTTATGTCCTCTACAACATTCACTTATGGCTATTTCTTCAAGTTGCGTTTTCTGCTAAGTGAATGTGATCGGACCCTTCCCCCTCTATGCTATACTCAACCCAATCTATTCACAAATTCTTCATGTGCGTTCTATTTGAAACTCATTCAAAGTCTCACTGTGTCCTTGTCAGCTGAAGAAATTGCGAACGAAACTTTAAAACAAATCTTATCCAGATTTTCGGTTTTACCGCTCAAACCGTTCCGCATCCCACGATGCATTATTATAATCACCCACGATCTTACACGATCTCATCTGCACAGTACGTGGGTGACACACGTCGCGTGAAGGAGAAAGGGCAGGGGCATGTTCGTCCCAAAATCTTCGGGCGAATAGTTTTTACCGTGGCTATAAATACCCCTCTCCCCTTCCTCACTTCATTTACTCCGCTTGGTCGCTGTCTCTCGCTCGAGCTCCTCAAACCCTAGTGCCGCCGCTACTCCATCGTCGCCGGTGAGGAAGAGCTTCACTGCCTCGACCTCGTCGCCGTCGTACTCGCGCCGGTTGCGGAAATCTTCACTCCGCCGCCGCCGTAGCTATTTCCCTCTGCCAAGTTAGGGCGTGGGAGATCGAACCAGACGAACTTCACATCTATTCATCTCAGTTCGTCGTGTTCTTCATTTCGGGTAATTAAAAGTTACTTTTATTACTCACTTTGATTCTCAAACTTTCCTGAAAATCTTCAAAGGTGTTTTATTCTTCAAATCTTCACACATATGAACACCTCACACACTGTATGCTCTTGATCCATTTCTCTAAGCACTCATTTTCTTCAAGATTCCTCAATTGTGTGGATTTTCGATCTGTACAACTCTGGAACCTAAGACAAGAACGCTTAGTGAAATTCCTCAAGGCACAACTGGTCAAATTCCTCAAAACTTGTCTTTTCGAAAAATCTTTTGAGAACGCATATGACCTCTCCAAATTCCTCGCACCTACACTCTGTTCACAGGTACTCATGTCCGCTGCTGAATCACTAGGTTCTCATCAACTTAACTCATTTGCAGCGTTCCTCGAAGAAAAACTGCATACTTCTTCAGAGTGTTCAATTGTTCAAATTCCTCATCTGGAGAATATGGCTGAAGGAAAGAGACCGCAGAAAGGTGGAAAGAAACCTGAGGTCATGACTGCTTTCGAGATCTCTGATGACATATACAAGGATTATTGCACACCTGATGAAGCCAAATTTGGCAAAGAGAACAAAAATCAGCGCAAGGTGCGCATTCAGAGGATTGAACGAAGATGGGCACGAGAATGGAGGGAATATCGATATGTTACTCCAAAGTACATGAAGAAATTCGCCTTAAATCCTCCATGCCCAAGAGCTCCATTGGCACCTGGCCAAGTAGCTGATCCCACCAGCATCAAGCGTGGTGAGGACTTTCCTGAAGAATGGGCTAGGTGTCAAGCAAAATTGGCAAGACAAGCCAAGGAGGCAGTGAGGAAATTCAATGAGGATTCTGCTGCTGCTGCTGAGACCTCGGTCAAGCCGAGGAAATCAATGCCAAAGAAGCCTGCTCGCAAGCCAAGTGCTTCACCGACAGCGCCCTCATGGCCAAGTTCCTCAGCTGCACCAATGTCCACATCAGGCCCCACACTGTTGAAGACTAAAGCAACAGCTGGACATGGTCCTCGGCCAAGTCCAAGGAAGAAACAGGTTGCATTCCAAGTGCCCTCTGATGATGAAGCTTCTGATGAAGAACTTGCAGAAATCATCAGAGATAGACAAGTGAAGGCCGCTAGAGCCAAAGGCACATATGTGCCACTGCTTTTGGATCCGAAGAAGATCCTCGATTACATTGATCTCTGGCACAAGGATCCAAACACTCCAATGCCTGATCTTCCTCTGACTCCTGGTCAAAGTCACATGATGACGCATTTCATCACTCAAGAGAAATGGAAATATGAGAAGGCAAGAGAGATAAAGAGAGCTCAATCTAGAAAGGAGAAGCTCCTGAACAAGAATGTTGTCAGACTGACACCTGAAGAACTTCTCAAGGCTCAATCTGAAATCCAAGCCCTCAGCAAAGACTTCAATGCATACAATGCTGATTGGCAAGGAGCCAAAGTGAGATTCGTGAACCTGACAAAGAAAATGACAACTGTTGCAGCCCCATCGCAACAAGAAAATCCTCAGGCTGCAGACTCTGCTCAGCCTGCTGAAGAACATGCCAGCACCGCTGATGACTTTCAGCCTGCTGATGAAAATACAAGTTCCAGGGCTGATGACTCCATTCCAGCCGCTGAAGAAATTGCCAGGGCATCCACTAGTGGTGCGCCTGAAGAAACTGAAGAGATCAGGGCAACTGCATCAGTTGTGCCTGAAGAAAATCAACCAAAGTCCTCAGCTCCTCCCGTGCCTAAACCAACTCCTATTCTTCCTTCTGCCTATGAAGTGAAGAAGACCAAGGCTGCAGAGCGAGCTGCAGTGAAGAAAAGGAAGGCATCAGCTGCGTCAAATTCTTCGGGTGCGAAGAAAGTGAAGCCAATGACCAGCTCTCTTGAAAATCCTATTGATGCCGTTCCGATTTCCTCCATGTCATCAAAGGAAATTGTTCCTTATGGAGAAGACTACAAGATCCCAAGCGGATCTGATGAAGAAAATCATTCTGCTGCTACGTCAGAGCAGCTTGATGAAGAAATTGAAGTGGAAGCATTCCCTTCAACGCCAGTCGTTTCCTCACCTATGCCTCAGTTCACAGCTGAAGAGGCTGGTGTTGAGGAAATTGAAAATGAAGATGAAGATGTGGATATTGGATGCACTACACCAGTGATGAATGATGACTTTTGGGAAAGTCAGCATCCCAATACTCCTCCATTCACACCGATCCAACAGATTCCTCAGTCCCCAGCAACCACAGTTCAGATGGGCTCTGAAGAAACTCATCCCACTCCTTCTGTTCATGAAGAAATTCCAGCCGCTAGTGCTGAAGAACCTGCTGTTGCTGATCCTCAGGTTGCACAAGAAGAGGAACCAGAAATTCCTCAGCCTGAAGAACCTGAGCTCGCGATTCCTGAGGTTGTGCTGCAAATCACTGACACTCCTCTACCCAAGCCGAAGAATCCGTTCTCAAGCAAGCAAAAATTCAAGGCTGAAGACTTCTTTTCTGAGCATGTGTTCTTCACTGATTATAATCCATATGACTCTGCTCGCATAAGGAAGAGGCGTTTCTGGACTGCTAGTCAAGCCAACTTCTATTCCTCAGTGCTATTTGACAAGGACAAAATCTTTGATCATGAACATATTCCTCATGTGGATATGGAATCTCTGCCGTGCTTCGAGCCAGTCCTCAGTGTTATTCATGATGCAGGACTACTGAACTTCTGCACTGATATCTGTGATTGGAATGAAGAACTCATTCTTCAATTCTACGCCACACTACATATCACCGGAGATGCTGAAGATGTCAATTCATGGGTGTTGGATTGGATGACTGAAAACACTCATTATAAGGCACCAACAACTGAATTGCTTCGTGTCCTTCCTCTTGATCCTCCCCATGACAGTGCACGTTGCATCTACAATGACCCTAAACTGACAAATCATTATATGCAAGTGCTCATGAAGCCTTTGAAGCTAGGACAGGCCCCACGAACCAAATTCCTCGTCAAGGAATTGCTCTATGTGCCTCGGACTGTCTATCGCATTCTGACGAAGACAATGAGTCCTATCAAAGGCCACGACTCAAATGATGAAGATGTCGTTGGCATCATGAAGAACATGCTTTTCAACATCATTCATGGCATTCCCGTCAACTTCCATGATTTCTTCATGAGGACTCTGGCAAACGTTGCTATGTCACCATTCGAGCTGAAGCCCTATGCGCCTTGGATTATGAGATTCATAAGGGCAAGATCTTCACTGAATTACAAGGCTGACACTCTGAACCATGGTAGCTACTTGCCTCCCATTGAAGTCCTCAAGAGACCAGTTTCATCATCTGATGATAAAGGCAAGGCAGCTGCTGTGATCGATGAAGGCATTCGTCCATTGGATGGTCAATTTCGTCTGGCTACATCTTACTCTACCAATGACGACTCTGCTACACATGACACTGCCGCAAATACCTCAGCCAAGCAAAATCCTCAAGCCACAGCACCCAGGGTGATGACTGACCGTGAGTTACTCCTCAGTCTTCATCAGAAGGTTGATCGCAATCACAAATGGGTAAAGCGTCAGTTTGCTGCAATTCTTCACAACATGACCTCAACCCATAATGCAGTGAAGAAAAATCATTATCACCTTCATGAAACCCTCAACCGCACCTGGGCTGTTCTCACTCATGTTTATAGCGAGGGAGAACTGAAGACTATGGGTCTTCAGGAAGCACTTGACTGGTCTGCACCTCCTCCGAAGAAATTCAAGAGGGTCAAAGTTCCTGATCTGGTGGCCAGCTCTTATTCTTCATCGCGTGACACTGATGAATATGAAGATTTGGACGACACTGCGGCAGGCCCTACTACAACAAACAACTCCGACAATGCTGGCGCTCCTCCATCAACTTGAAATTCTTCAGGGGCGTTAGTCCTCAGCTTCAATCCTTTTGGTCATTTGATGACAAAGGGGGAGAAATCTGAGTTAGTCTTCAAGCGGGTCTATACTAAGGGCATTTTTTTTAAGTTGCAACTCTC
This sequence comes from Triticum aestivum, assembly GCF_018294505.1. Lineage (NCBI taxonomy): Eukaryota > Viridiplantae > Streptophyta > Magnoliopsida > Poales > Poaceae > Triticum > Triticum aestivum. Next base: position 491,132,570 of record NC_057801.1, on the reverse strand, counting down.
GCTCTTCTGAAACTTTTATTGGATCGAGTTGTAATCTTAAGCCTGATGGTGCCCTGATACTTTTGGATGGTGCATGGTGCTCTGATACTTTTGATGCACTGTGCTCTGATACTTTTGATGTGCTATTCTGCATGCTTATTCCTTGTTAATATTATTGCACGCATGATGAATCTCATCAGGCACCATATTTCATCATGCATTTCAAATTCTTCATATTATATATCAAATGCGTGTATGAATTACAAGATATAGGGGGATATCTCCATGATTCAATTCTTCAAATGTGCATTGCCTCAAAAGCAAATTCACTATGCACATATTCAGGGGGAGTTCTTCTATATCTTCCAATCAAATTCCTCAATATCAGTATTTACACTTCATATGTTTATCCCCATTGAAAACTTAACCTATGTTGTCATCAATCACCAAAAAGGGGGAGATTGTAAGTGCATCTAGTGCCCCTTAGTGATTTTGGTGTATTGAAGACTTATAGGTTAAGGGACTGATGCGTTTGTGAGTGTACACAGGTCTATAAGTCTATGAGGAGTTTGATATTTACAGAGAAAGTCGACCCCTAAAAATGAAGTTCTTCAACTGAAGACTTTGATATTCTGAAGACTTTCTGAAGACTTTGAAAGTGAAGAATTTGGTGTGACCTTGAAGACTTGGTATTCATTCGAGGAACATGAAGCGTGAAGACTTTTGTTTTCGTAGTTCATTTTCTCTTTCTTGAGTCATAGGAAACACCGTACTGTTAAAGGGGGTCGAGGAAATACTAAGGAAATATTTCCATGTGATGCTCAACTCAAAATCCTACACCTACCAATCCTTTCGAGTGAAGCCATTGGAAATCTCATACAGTTCAGTCAATTTCTTCAGTGACAGAGACGCAGTTCTTCTGGTCACTGAGGACTTTGCTCTGACTAAGGAGTTAGGAATTCGCCAGTGCGAATTGCCTACATAGTGAGGAACATGATAGCCCTAGGGAATTTGAGAGTCAAATTTCCGACCGTTGCTGTGCTGCGCGCCGGCTGTCCCAAAATATCTTATCCACCTAACGGTCATATCATTGAAGGGCATTTATGTCTTATCATGTCGGGCTGCTCCCTAGGCTATAAATAGCCGTCCCCTACAACCACTAGTTGGTTGGCTGCTCCGAGAGAACTTGACACTTGTCATTTGAGAGCACCCCATCCTCCGAGGACTTTGAGCGAAAATCATCAAGTGAGGAAAATCCCAAAACCAAACCCCCACAAACCCAAAGTGATTGAGCATCACTGAAGAAATTGATCCTGCATGGATCCGACGCTTGTTACCTTTGAAGATTGTGCTTCTTCCAAATGGTTAGGCTCAAGGTCTAGAGCATCCAAGAGGAATTGTGGATTGCCGAGTGACCAAGTCTGTGAAGGTTTGGAAGTCACCTGAAGACTTACCACGAGTGATTGGACGAGGCCTGAGTGGTCTTAGTTCAAGGAGAATACGGTGAGGACTGGGTGTCCTGAGTTGCGGCTCAGTGACTAGGTGTCCGGGACTACGTGTCCTCGAGTTTAAATACTCAGCCGCTCCAACCAGACGTACAACTGAGACAGCAGTTGGAACTGGTTTACCAAATCATTGTCTTCACCAACTAACTGGTTCTATTCCCTCAACCCTTCCATTTCCTCATTACTGTGTTGAATGTTGCTCATATCTGTGCGTGAAGACTTTGACTGAAGACTTTCTCAAATTCCTCAGTTCAATTTCTTCAGTCTATTTGTCTTCATCTTGTTATCCTGTGTTTACGCTTTCTGTACTCTATGCTAGTCTTCATTTCATCATGATGACCATGCTTGTATCCTGTTGTGCTTACTTCTGAGTACTTATTCCGCTGCTAGTAGTTCTTCAGTAAGGAATTTCCTCACCGGCAAATTCCTCAGTGAAGAATTCATAAAAATCGCCTATTCACCCCCCCTCTAGTCGATATAACGCACTTTCACTGATACGTCTCCAATGTATCTATAATTTTGATTGTTCCATGCTATTATAGTATCAATCTTGGATGTTTTATATGCCATTATATGCAATTTTATGTCATTTTTTTGGGACTAACCTATTAACCTAGTGCCCAACGCCAGTTGTTGTTTTTTCCATGTTTTTGGCTTTTCAAAAAATAAATATTAAACAGAGTCCAAACGGATAAAAAACTTTGGATTAATTTTTTTCTCGACAAGAAAGGACCAACGAAGGTTCGGGAGAAGACCAGAGGAGTCGCGAGGAAGCGACAAGCTTAGGGGGCGCCCCCAGGGTTGTGGGCCCCTCGTGGTACCTACTGACCTAATTCCACCTCTATAAATTTCCAAATATTCCCAATGCATCAGAGATCCACCTGAAACACTTTTCTCGCCGCCGCAAATTTCTCTTCTTCTGTGATCACATATGGTGGCCTTTTTCGGCACCCTGACGGAGGGGGAACCGATCATGAAGGGCTTCTTAATCACCCTTGCCACCCTTCCGATGATGCGTGAGTAGTTTACCACAGACCTACAGGTCCATAGCTAGTGGCTATATGGCCTCTTCTCTCTCTTTGATCTTCAATACAATATTCTCCTCGATGTTCTTGGAATTCTATTTGATGTAATCTTCTTTTGTGGTGTATTTGTTGGGCTCCGATGAATTGTGGGTTTATGATCAGATTATTCATGAATATTAGTCGAGTCTTCTCGGAATTCTTTTATGCATGATTATTATAACATTGTACTTCTCTTTGATCTATCCGTTTAGTTTGGCCAACTAGATTGTTCTTTCTTGCAATGGGAGTGGTGCTTTGTGATGGGTTCAATCTTGCGGTGCTCAATCCCAGTGATAGAAGGTGACATGACACATACTTTGTATTGTTTCCATCAACCATAAAAAGATGGGGTTTATTCATATTGCTTGGGTTTACTTTGTCTACATCATGTTATCTTGCTTAAGGTGTTACTCTATTTTTATTAACTTAATACCCTAAATGTATGCTGGATAGCGGTCGATGGGTGGATCATGACCCACAAGTATAGGGAATCAATCATAGTTCCTTCGATAAGTAAGAGTGTCGAACCCAACGAGGAGCAGAAGGAAATGACAAGCGATTTTCAGTAAGGTATTTTCTGCAAGCACTGAAATTATCGATAACGAGTATTTCGATAGCAAGATAATTTGAACAAGTGACAAGTGGTAATAGTAATTAAGGTGCATCAAGGTAGCCCAATCCTTTTTGTTGCAAAGGATAGTCCGGAATGATCTCTTATAATAAGCTAAACGTTCTTGAGGACACACAGGAATTTCATCTAGTCACTTTCATCATGTTCATTTGATTCACGTTCGCTATTTTGATAATTTGATATTTGGGTGGACTGGTGCTTGGATGCTTTTATTACTTGAACAAGCCTCCCACTTATGATTAACCCCTCTTGGAAGCATCCGCAACAACGAAAGAAGAATTAACAAAATCTAACCATAGCATTATAAATATGGATCCAAAACAACCCCTTACAGAATAGCGCATAAACTAGGGTTTAAGCTTCTATCACTCTAGCAACCCATCATCTAATTACTACTCCACAATGCATTCCCTTAGGCCCAAAGATGGTTAAGTATCATGTAGTTGATGTTCACATAACACCACTAAGGGAATCAACAACATACATATCATCAAAATATCGAACGAATACCAAATTCACATGATTAATTATGACAAGACTTCTCCCATGTCCTCAAGAACAAAAGTAACTACTCACACATCATATTCATGTCCAAGATCAGAGGGGTATTGAATAGCATAATGGATCTGAACATATGAACTTCCACCAAATAAACCAACTAGCATCAACTACAAGATGTAATCAACACTACTAGCAACCACAAGTACCAATATGAGGTTTTGATACAAAGATTGAATACAAGAGATGAACTAGGGTTTGAGATGAGATGGTGTTGGTGAAGATGTTGATGAAGATTGGTCCTCCCACGATGAGAGGGTTGTCGGTGATGACGACGACTTCGATTTCCCCCTCCCGGAGGGAAGTGTCCCCGGCGGAATCGCTCCGCTAGAGAGCAAAAGTGCTCCTGTGCAAGTTCCGCCTCGAGACAGCGGTGCTCCGTACCGAAATTCCTCTCCTTTTTCTAGGGCGAATGGGATTATATACCATAAGATGGGCACCTTAGACTAGCCAGGGCCCCACAAGCCACCAAGGCGCGCCCTGGTGCCTCGTGCGCACCTGGGTGGCCCCCTCTGGTACTTATTTGCTCCAATATTTTTTATTATTCCAAAGTAAATCTCCATGAAATTTCAGCTCATTTGGAGATGTGCAGAATAGGTATATCTGACATAGCTTTTTTAGGTCCAAAATTCCAGCTACCCATAATCTCCCTCTTCATGTAAATCTTGCATATTAAGGGAGAAAAGACATTAGAATTGCTCCACAAAGTTTTATATTGATTAAAAACACTATAAATAATAGTAAGAAATCATGATGCAAAATGGACGTATTAGTGGAGTAATAGTAGTAGTTGAGGGCAGTAGTCAGTCTACTTGTCCGAAACGTGATGCCTATATACATGATAATTGCCTTGAATATTGTCATAACTATGCGCTTTTCTATCAACTGCCCAACAGTAATTTGTTAACCCACTGTATGTTATGTGCTCAAGAGAGAAGCCTCCAGTGAAAACTATGTCCCCCAGGTCTACTTTTATCATATATAAAATCCAAAAAATATCTTGTTACACTTTTACTTATTTTATTTTATTTTGCAATTTGTCTATTTGCCTATCACTACGAGATTTGATCCTTGCAAATAACCACCAAGGGGATTGACAACCCCCTTGTTTGCGTTGTGTGCAAGTATTTGCTTTTGTGTGTGCTGGTGCTACTAACGAGGTTCTGTGTGGTTCTCCTACTGGATTGATAACCTTGATTCTTAACCGAGGGAAATACTTATCTCTACTTACTACTCCATCCTCTCCTCTTCGAGTAAATCCCAACACAACTCACAAGTAGCAACGCGCACATGGAGATGGAGATCACCATGCGCTGTGAAAAGGGGCTATACCATATCACACTTATATAAACCGTCTGTGGTAGTTTATCCCTTTTATGCGCCCTTCTTTTGCATGGTAGATGTTTTAAGTAGGGTAATCCCTCAAAGAATGTCAAGTAAAAATGCCTCCTCAAATGTCGCACCATCACACATCAAGTATACTTAGTGGCGGGCTTATAAAATTAAGGTGCCACTTGGTATCCTTGAAGTGATGGGTTCGTGTCGGACACTTACAAGTAGAGCATTGGCTAACTTGTCATGGCTATCAAAACAGTTTTGGCACTCAATGCATAAGAGTTGGCGTGACATCAGATGTCCCCAGCAAATATAGAGATACGATTAGCAAGTGTTGTTTACCGAGTGATCTAGTCTTCTAGCAGTGATGTAAAAGCTCACCAGTTGACATGTTGATCTTAGATCTTGAATCACTAAGTATCAATCGAGGTATGTTGGTTTTAGTGGGAGTAATATTCTTACTAAAATGTTTAAGGTAAATTACTCTTCATGAATACAAGTCTTAGTGTTTTGCATATTTATGTTGTAGATCAATGGCACCACCCGCTCAACCCAGTTTTTCATTGAAATCAATCCTGGAAAAGGATAAACTGAATGGAACAAACTTTACAACCTGGTATAGAAATCCTAGAATTGTTCTCAGGCATGAAAAAAAGGAACATGTTCTAGAGGATCCACTTCTAGAGAAACCTGCCGAGAATGCTAATGCCACAACCAGGAATGCCCACCAGAAACTCGTTGATGAGTCAAACGAGATTAGTTTTCTCATGCTGGCTTGTATGGAGCCCGATTTGCAGCAACATTTTGGGAATGTCGAGGCTTTCGATATGATCAAGAACCTCAAGAGCATGTTTCAAATGCAGGCTAGGACCGAAAGGTTCAATTTCTGGCGATCCTTGATGAATTGTAAGCTGAAAGAGGGTGATCCACTGAGCCCGCATGTGCTCAAGATGATCGGGCACATGAAAGCTTTGGATCAGTTAGGCTTCCCACTTAGCGACGAGTTGTCCACGGACACAATTCTGCGTCCTATTCCGGATAGCTACGGGACGTTCATCTCGAACTACCATATGCGTGGCATGGAAAATAAGCTAACTGAATTGCATGGGATGCTTAAGGTGGTAGAGTAGGATATCAAGAAAGGCACGCACCAAGTGTTGATGGTGCAGAACACGACTAAGTTCAAGAAGAGTTGGTCCAAGAAAAAGGCTAAAGCAAAGGGCAAGGAGAAGGAGGCAACTCCAACTGCTGCCAATGCGCCTATGTCAGGGCCGACCTCGGGGACAGTTTGCTTTCACTGTAAGGAACCCGGTCACTGGAATAGGAACTACAACAAGTGGCTTGCCTAGACAGGTAAGAAGACTGGAAGTGTGACTTCTTGTTCAGGTACACTTGTTGTATATGTTATAAACATTTTTCTGCTGATGTTTCTAGTAGCTCTTTGGTATATGATACCGGATCAGTTGTTCACATATGCAACTTGATGCAGGGGCTAAAAAGGACTAGGAATGTTGCAAGAGGAGAAGTTGAAATACGGGTCAGGAATAAAGCAAGAGTTGCTGCATTAGTCGTCGGCACTATGCAACTTAATTTACCTCCAAGAATAGTGGAACTTGATAATTGTTATTATGTTCCTTCGTTAAGTCAAAACATTATTTCTGGCTCATGTTTGATGAGACAAGGTTATGAATTCAGTATTAAGGACAATGGTTGTTCCATTTACTTAAATAAAATGTTTTGTGGCTTTGCACCCGTCGTGAACGGGTTATTTATCCTAGATCTTGAAGGCGAGTCAGTCTATAACATAAATGTCAAGAGGCATAAGCCTAACGAAATAAACCTGACTTACATCTGGCATTGTCGACTAGGACGCATTAGTCAAAAGTGCATGAAGGAGCTCCATGATGATGGAATTCTAACTTCGTTTGATTTTGAATCATTCGAGACATGCGAGTCTTGCCTACTCGGCAAGATGACTAAGAATCCTTTTGCAAAGAGTTGCGAGAGGGCGCCTGAGGGAGTCCTGGATTAGGGGGTGTCCGGATGGCCGGACTATAGCCTTTGGCCGGACTCCTGGACTATGAAGATACAAAATTGAAGACTTCGTCCCGTGTCCGGATGGGACTTTCCTTGGCGTGGAAGGCAAGCTTGGCGATACGGATATGTAGATCTCCTACCATTGTAACCGACTCTGTGTAACCCTAACCCTCTTCGGTGCCTATATAAACCGGAGGGCTTTAGTCCGTAGGACGAACAACAATCATACCATAGGCTAGCTTCTAGGGTTTAGCCTCTCTGATCTCGTGGTAGATCTACTCTTGTACTACCCATATCATCAATATTAATCAAGCAGGAGTAGGGTTTTACCTCCATCGAGAGGGCCCGAACCTGGGTAAAAACATCGTGTCCCTTGTCTCCTGTTACCACCCGCCTAGATGCACAGTTCAGGATCCCCTACCCGAGATCCGCCGGTTTTGACACCGACATTGGTGCTTTCATTGAGAGTTCCTCTGTGTCGTCATCTTTAGGCCCGATGGCTCCTCCGATCATCAACAACGATGCGGTCCAGGGTGAGACTTTTCTCCCCGGACAGATCTTCGTATTCGGCGGCTTTGCACTGCGGGCCAATTCGCTTGGCCATCTGGAGCAGATTGAAAGCTACGCCCTGGCCATCAGGTCAGATTTGGAAGTTTGAACTATACGGCTGACGTCCGCGGAGACTTGATCTTCGACGGGTTCGAGCCACAGCCGAGCGCGTCGCACTGTCACGATGGGCATGATCTAGCTCTGGCGCCGAACAGTGCCCTGGGGGCCGCACCAGTGCCCGCTGCGACCCTTAGTTTGGAGCTGATAGCGCCGATCGAGGACGGGTGGCTGGACTCCGCCTTGGGGGCTGCGATCTCCACGGCGATTGAGCCGAACACCAACCCTGTCCTTTGCGAAGCTCGTGACTCCAAGGTGCCGGACTCCTCTCCGAACTCCGAACCTTCCGTGCCCCTGCCAATCGAATCTGATTGGGCGCCGATCATGGAGTTCACCACCGCGGACATCTTTCAGCACTCGCCCTTTGGCGACATCCTGAATTCACTAAAGTCTCTCTCTTTATCAAGAGAGCCCTGGTCGGACTATGGTCAGCAAGGTTGGGATGCGGACGACGAAGAAATTCGACTCCCACCCACCACCCACTTCGTAGCCACTATCGAAAGTTTAAACGACGTGCTCGACTTCGACTCCGAAGACATCGACGGTATGGACGACGATGTAGGAGACAAACATGAACCAGCACCTATAGGGCACTGGACAGCCACCTCATCTCACAACGTATACATGGTGGACACACCTAAAGGAAGCGACGACGAGGAACAACGGGATGCCACGAGGGATCATTCCCTCGAAAAGCAGTCAAAACAGCGACGTAAGCGCCGCGCAAAGTCCCGCCTCGACAAAGATAGCAGCCATACAGACCCAGCCATAGAGCAGGGCGAACCGGTGGACGACGAACATGCTATCAAGCAACCGTCCGAACAGGACAATCTGGATAAACAACCCGTCCCCGGCGAAGATAACAGTCCGGACGATCTCACGCCGGACAAGTTGCTGGAGCAGAAGAACCTCCACAAAAGGCTCGTCGCCACTGCGCGTAGCCTGAAAAAGCAAAAGCATAAGCTCAAAACAGTGGAAGATGCGCTCAGAATCAGATGGAGCAAAGTACTCAACACCACAGACAAATACGGCGATAGTCGCCGAACAAAGAGCTACCCGAAGCGAAAACTACTGCCCGAGATTGATGAGTAGGCCGTAGAGCCCCCGCAATCAAACAACAAGGAGACCACCCGGTCGGATAGACGACCCCATGGCAAACATAGAGCGGCAAACGGCGCCGCACACAAGCCGGCACGCGATCCACACACGGATTCGCATCAAAAAGATGGCCCAGTTAGATCTATCTACGGGCCAAGAAAGCAAGCTCTAGTAAGCAATGCAACACATCAAGTATCCGAACATTACGGTACACCTAAATATAGGGGTGCCGCACACCCCCTATGTTTCACCGATGAGGTTCTGGATTATGAATTTCCAGCAGGATTCAAGCCCATAAACATAGAGGCATACGACGGAACAACAGACCCTGGAGTCTGGATCGAGGATTACATCCTCCACATACACATGGCTAGAGGAGATGACCTCCACGCCATAAAATACTTACCCCTCAAGCTCAAAGGGCCAGCCCGACATTGGCTCAAAAGCCTCCCCGAAAACACCATTGGAAGTTGGGAAGAGCTCGAGGATGCTTTTCGGGCAAATTTTCAAGGGACCTATGTCCAACCTCCGGATGTAGACGATTTAAGTCACATAACTCAACAACCCAGAGAGTCAGCCCGCAAATTCTGGAACAGATTCCTTACTAAAAAGAACCAAATAGTCGACTATCCGGACGCCGAAGCCTTAGCAGCTTTCAAACACAACGTCCGAGACGAATGGCTCGCCAGACACCTCGGCCAAGAAAAGCCAAGAACAATGGCTGCATTAACAAGCCTCATGACCCGCTTTTGCGCGGGAGAGGATAGCTGGCGGGCAAGATGCAGTACCAGCGACCCAAGTACATCCGAAGTCAGGGATGGAAACGGGAAACCGCGACGCAGCAAGGACCAGCACCGGACAAAGGGAAATAGCCCAAAGAGCATGACAGTCAACGCTGGATTCAAAAGCTCACGGCAGAATCATAAAAAACTGCCCCTTAAGGATAACAGGGACGAGCTATCTAACTTAAACAAAATCTTGGACAAGATATGCCAAATCCATAGTACTCTCGGGAAGCCTGCAAACCATACCCACAGAGATTGTTGGGTCTTCAAGCAGTCTGGCAAACTCAACGCCGAACACAAGGGGCTCGACACACCAAGCGAGGACGATGACGAACCCCACAAGCCGAGCACCGGAAAACAAAAGAATTTCCCACAAGAAGTCAAAACAGTAAACTCACTTTACGTGGCAAAAGGGAAAAACAGAATGGCGCCCATAGAGATACGCGCCATACGGCCTATCCCAGAGGAGTCCCGCCACTGGTTGTTAAAACCAATCACCTTCGACCATCAGGATTACTCTAGAAGTATCCGGAATGCAGGATGGACTGCCTTGATATTAGATCCGATAATCGACGGACTCCAATTTACACAAGTCCTAATGGACGGCGGCAGTGATCTAAATCTGCTATATCAGGACACAATCCGCAAAATGGGGATACACCCAACCAAAATTCGCCATAGCAACACTTCCTTTCAAGGGGTAATGTCAGGCCCATATGCCCATTGTACGGGCTCTCTACTGCTAGAAGTTGTGTTCGACTCACCTGACAACTTCCGCCGCGAAAAGTTAACCTTCCACCTTGCCCCATTCCCAAGTAGCTACCAAGCACTACTGGGACGTGAAGCTTTCGCCCGCTTTAATGCAATACCGCATTATGCATCCCTTACACTTAAAATGCCCGGTCCGCGAGGCATCATATCCTTAAAGGGAAATACCGAGTGTTCCTCGTGCGCGGAAGATTGTGTGACTGCCTTGACAGCCACACACTAAACCGACTTTACCGATCAAAACACCTAAACAGGTCGTTCAGACCCCGGACACGGCTAGACGAGTCCGGCATAAACATACAAGGGCTTACTAGCCGCATACCCCTGTACAAGGGGCTCCGCGCATGTACAACAAGAGACAATAAAGCTCAATTTTATTCATTTTTTGAATCGTACTTTGTTTATTTAACATAACGTACATTTTCGCATGATCTTTTTCAACTAAGTTCCTCTCTTTCACAGATGAACACCATGCTACACCCGTCCAGGATAGGGCACAACGGAGACACAGGCGCAGACGTGCAGTAGGGACCCGTGAAAAGGATTCTTTTCAGATTAAGACCCTATGTAAACCTTTTTTACTGTCTCTTGTTGATACACATCCCCTGGTTTCTTGCTATAACCGAGGAGGAGGCTGGAGTTTTGGCATGGGCCACATTAGAATTTTGCGCGTACCTGGACATCAGGGGCTTATTACCAAGGGCGTTGTTCGGCCTGTTTTCATAAAGACCAAATACCTTAGGGAGTGTTCGGCGTCTCGAGTTAGGCCTTATATGCATCAGCTCCGAATCATGTCTTTGGTAAAATGTTGGGTTTGCCCGGCTCCTGTGTTTTGCTGCCTTACGTTCCGCTCTATCGGCTAAGGCGGCACCAGGAGAACTACCGCGATTGTGCCCTGGTTCGGCCAGGCGAGCACCTCAGTAGAGAAAGCCGAAAACCGACTGTCATGATATAGCGTGAGACTGGTCAACCACTTGATGACCCGCCGGAATCTTTAGGATTCCTCCGCCTTGACGAAGGGCCGTTTCCCGGTCAGGCACATACGCGCCCCGAATTCAGGTGAGCGTGGTGCCCCTAGGGGCTATATAGTAGCCCCACTATCAAACTCTTGTGGCTAAGTGAAAGTGATAAAGCATTATAGTCTAGTTGCCTAGTTTGCCGTGCTACCACCTCTTTTATAGGACCAAGACGTTGGATCAAGTGTGAAAATGCGCATTTTGCAAACACCCCCGCATTATATGTGTGGGGGCTGAAGCCGAAGACTGCCATCTTTCAGGTTATATATACATATACATTAGCGGCCGCACAGGAGGCATTTTAATTCTTGAAAGGCACAAGTATAAAAAGCTTTTATATTCCATCGATATATTGTTTCACAATAATACATGTTATTCAAACATAATATCCTTCGAGCATTGCGTCTCTATTAAACGAGCGACCTGCAGAACTTCCTGAAAATAGTGCTCGACAGGTACTCGGCTTCCGTCCGAATCTTGGGATGCAACATCGGTGGCCTTCATCTCCGCCCAGTATGTCTTGACACGGGCAAGAGCCATCTGCGCACCCTCTATGCATGCCGACCTCCTCATTGCATTGATATGTGGCACCGCACCAAGGAACTGCTGCACCAAGCCAAAATAACTCTTCGGCTTGGGCCTTTTTGGCCACAAAAGACTCACGACATCCTTCATGGCAAGTCCGGATAACCTATTCAGCTCCGCCCATTCGGCCAAGCGATCGGTTAATGGAAGTGGGCGCTCTGGATTATGGAACTACGACCAAAAAACCTTTTCCATTTCGTGATCCTTTTGATCTCGGAAGTGTTCGGCCGCGTCCGCGGCACTTGCCCCCAAGTCCAGATAAGCATCCTCCGTACTCCACAGCCGGTCCAACTGAGCATATTTAGGATCCAAGAATTTCCTCCGTAGCAGAAAGGGCTTTCCAGCCGCGATATCTCCGGCCTGACGCAGCTCCTCCTTCATAGCTCTCATCGCAAAACTAGCATCCTCGGCCTCAGTAGTGGCCTTCTTCAGGTCCTCTTGTACCGCTCGATCTTCTTTTTCAAGAAGCTTGCAGCGGTCGGCAGCATTCTTCAACTTCACGGCCATCTCGACCATTTCCTTCTTGCTTCGGCAGTGAGCAGCTTGTTTGGCTTTTAGCTCTTCGGCCGCCTTCAAGGCCGCTTTAGTTCGGCAAATTCATTAGTCCGGCTAGCCACCGGACACTTCGCCACCTACGTAGGAAGGGCGACATATTATACCTGGGATTACGATCCTCGGCGTGCTGTCCTTTTGACAACACACCGAGCCTCAGGGGCTACTATCTACACAGGGCGCATTTTATATGCGGAACTGTCAGAAGGTACATCATTTTGCGTACCTCAAAACCTGCCAGTAAACTTCTGACGACTTCGTGCAATCCGCTCTCAGCGGATGAAATCCTTTCAATCACCGTACCCATTAACGCACGGTGATCTTCTGAGATAGACGCTCGCCCGAGCAGATCCTTCAGCTCCTCCGACCGTACACCGGGTGGTGCCGGACTTGTCCGATGGCCTTCTTCGAAGGCCGGACGCGGAGGGCTTTGGGGGGACATACGACTGCCTTCCGGCCCCGCCGGACTTGGAGAAACCCTCCGCGATGACACCTCAGGGTCGCCCGCCTCGCAAGACGGTACGGCAGGGGGAGGCGTTTCGCTCTCCATCATCTCCGGACGAAGATTCCCTGAAGATGAGCTTTGCTGAGAAGGGCTGAGATCCGAACTATAAGGTAAAATTTTGGTTATCTTCATCAGAAATAGGGTAGAGATATCCTTTATTTTGAAAAACTCCCCTTTTTACTTATGGCTCGGTGGAGGGTTGATCCCCTTGGGGGCACAATGCGGCCGAGGCATCTCTCGGCGCAGGACCCTCTGACGAAGATTTCTTCCCCCGCTTTTGAGACCATGGTCTCCGGGTCTTCAGATGCGGTCCTCTTCTTCCCTTGGATGGAGGGATTCACGATCCCTCCTTTCCTGACAGCCTCCTTCACGGAGGCGGTAGCTTCCTTGTTCCCCCTTCACCTTCTTCCGAAGGCTCAACCTCCAGCATCCTGGTTAACACGGGATCCGGCGTGGTCTCAGGGAGGGGGGCCGGACACCTGATTAACTTTGCTTTCGTTATCCACTCCTGTTCAAGGGACATCTCTTTTAAAGGGCAAGTTTGCGATAAATATGGGATAGCGTGTCCGGATATAGGGCTACTTACTTGAGTATCCGGGTGATTGCAGCTCAGATCTGCGTCCTCGGTCAAGTCCGGACACATCGCTTGTGATCCGAAGAAAAGCTTGTACATCTCCACGGGTGTCGCGCCCATAAAATGTTGGAGAGCTCGTGGTCCCTCCGGGTTAAATTCCCACAGGCGGAGGGGGCGATGTTTGCAGGGCAGGGTGCGACGAATCAGCATGACTTGCGCTACTACGACCAGAGTGATCTCTCTCTCTAGGAGGTCTTGAATGCGGCCCTGCAACAAGGGCTCGTCCTTGGACGACCCCCAGTCAAGTCCTTTATTGACCCATGACGCCAGCCGCGGTGGAGGACCCGAGCGAAAGGCAGGTGGCGCCACCCATTTGGTGCCCCTGGGAGCTGTGATATAAAACCACTCTTGTTGCCATAGGCTGAGCTCCTCTTGAAAAGAGCCCTCGGGCCACGGAGCATCAACATTCTTGCTTATAACAGCCCCTCCGCACTCTGCCTGCTGCCCCTGGATCATCTTCGGTTCCACTTTGAAGGTCTTGAGCCACAATCTGAAGTGAGGGGTAATGCGGAGGAAGGCTTCGCATACGACAATGAACGATGAGATGTGGAGGATGGACTCCGGATCCAAGTCGTGAAATTCCAACCCATAATAAAACATGAGCCCCCTCATGAAGGGGTCTGTCGGGAAGCTTAGCCCCAAAAGGAAGTGAGACGCGAACACCATGCTTTCACCAGGCTTGGGAGTGGGAATAACCTGCCCTTGGGCAGGCAACCTATGCGAAATTTCACCAGTTAGATACCTGGCATCTCTTAGCTTTAGCACGTCTTCTTCCGTAACGGAGGAAGGCATCCATCGGCCTTGAAGGTCAGAGCCGGACATCATCGAAGGTCCGAAGCGCCTGAATTTGAAGCTTTGGGTGTTGGAACTCGAGGCGAGGGGCGGATTTGATTGAGATTGAAAGAAAGGAGTGGAGCCTTGGTCTCTTTATAAAGAGGTTGAATACCAAGAGCCTTCCCCGTGACCATTCGGGACTCGCCTTTGATAGAGGAGACGTGCCAACAGGCACGACTGGGTTACCCGCGCCCGTATTGATGAGAATCCCGGAATAAGGGGACACGATCTCTGCTTTGACAAGACGTGCCAAGGAAACCGCCTCGCTAAACACGCTGAGGTGGGACAGTAAAAACGATTCGAATAAAGGCTTGGCCATGGTGTGGTGTCACGCCATGGAATACGTCAGCAGATTGAATTTGTGTAAATATTACTCTCTCTACGGTGGTATGTGGAACTTATTTTGCAGAGCCAGACACTATCCTTGTGTTCACAATCTTCTATGAAGTATTCGGAGGAGGAACCCGCCTTGCAATGCCGAAGACAATATGCGCGCCGGACTCGTCGTCATTGAAGCCTGGTTCAGGGGCTACTGAGGGAGTCCTGGATTAGGGGGTGTCCAGATGGCCGGACTATAGCCTTTGGCCGGACTCCTGGACTATGAAGATACAAGATTGAACTTCGTCCCGTGTCCGGATGGGACTTTCCTTGGCGTGGAAGGCAAGCTTGGCGATACGGATATGTAGATCTCCTACCATTGTAACCGACTCTGTGTAACCCTAACCCTCTTCGGTGCCTATATAAACCGGAGGGCTTTAGTCCATAGAACGAACAACAATCATACCATAGGCTAGCTTCTAGGGTTTAGCCTCTCTGATCTCGTGGTAGATCTACTCTTGTACTACCCATATCATCAATATTAATCAAGCAGGAGTAGGGTTTTACCTCCATCGAGAGGGCCCGGACTTGGGTAAAAACATCGTGTCCCTTGTCTCCTGTTACCATCCGCCTAGACGCACAGTTCGGGACCCCCTACCCGAGATCCGCCGGTTTTGACACCGACATCGTCCGACCATTTCGAACTTATACATAGTGATGTATGTGGACCAATGAGCACGACGGCCATGGGAGGTTTCCAGTACCTTGTGACTTTTACCGACGACTTTAGTATGGATATATCTACTTAATAAGGCACAAGTCAGAAACTTTTGAAAAGTTCAAGGAGTTGCAGAACGAAGTGGAAAATCAACTTGGCAAGACAATCAAACTTCTACGATATGATCGTGGCAATGAGTATATGAGCCAGGAGTTTGATGATCATATGAAGAGTCGTGGAATAGTTCCACAACTCACTCCATCAGCTACACCACACAGAAATGGTGTGTCGGAATGGAGGAAACGGACTCTGTTAGACATGGTTCGATCAATGATGATTCAGTCAGATTCACCCTTGTCATTTTGGAGATACGCTCTAGAAACTGCAGCTTTCACACTAAAAAGGGTACCTGATACATCCACTTTGCATCATGCTTTTATATTGATATTTACTGCATTATGGGATGTTATTACACATTATATCACAATACTTATGCCTATTCTATCTTATTTTACAAGGTTTACATGAAGAGGGAGAATGCCGGCAGCTGGAATTCTGGGCTGGAAAAGGAGCAAATATTAGAGACCTATTCTGCGTAACTCCAAAAGTCCTGAAACTTCACGGGGCATGTTTTTGGAATATATAAAAAATATTGGGCGAAGAGAGTACCAGAAGGGGGCAACCAGCCAGCCACAAGGGAGGGCGCGCCCTACCCCCTAGGCGCGCCCCCCGACCTTGTGGGCCTCCTGGCAGGCCTCCGGTGCCCATCTTCTGCTATATGGTGTCTTTTACCCTGGAAAAAATCAGAGAGAAGCTTTCAGGATGAAGCGCCGCCGTCTCGAGGCGGAATCTGAGCAGAACCAATCTAGGGCTCCGGCGGAGCTGTTCTGCCGGGGAAACATCCCTCCGGGAGGGGAAAATCATCACCATCGTCATCACCAGCGATCCTCGAGGGGGTCGATCTCCATCAACATCTTCACCAGCACCATCTCCTCTCAAACCCTAGTTCATATCTTGTATTCGATCTTGGTCCCACAACCTCTGGTACCTGTGGGTTGCTAGTAGTGTTGATTACTCCTTGTAGTTGATGCTAGTTGGTTTATTCGGTGGAAGATCATATGTTTAGATCCTTAATGATAATTAATACTCCTCTTATTATGATAATTAATATGCTTTGTGAGTATTTACATTTGTTCGTGAGGACATGGGAGAAGTCTTGTTATAAGTAATCATGTGAATTTGGTATTCGTTCGATATTTTGATGAGATGTATGTTGTCTCTCCTCTAGTGGAGTTATGTGAACGTCGACTACATGACACTTCACCATTATTTGGGCCTAGGGGAAGGCATTGGGAAGTAATAAGTAGATGATGGGTTGCTAGAGTGATAGAAGCTTAAACCCTAGTTTATGCATTGCTTCATAAGGGGCTGATTTGGATCCATATGTTTCATGCTATATATGGTTAGGTTTACCTTAATACTTCTTTTGTAGTTGTCGATGCTTGCGAGAGGGGTTAATTATAGGTGGGAGGTTGTCCAAGGAAGGGCAGCACCCAAGCACCGGTCCACCCACATATCAAATTATCAAAGTAACGAACGTGAATCATATAAGCATGATGAGAACTAACTTGACAGTAATTCCCATGTGTCCTCGGGAGCGCTTTGCTTTATATAAGAGTTCGTCCAGACGTGTCCTTTGCTACAAAAAGGATTGGGACACCTTGCTGCACCTTGTTTACTTCTATTACTTGTTACCCATTACGATTTATCTTAGCACAAAACTATCTGTTATCGATAATTTCAGTGCTTGCAGAAAATACCTTGTTGAAAACCACTTGTCATTTCCTTCTGCTCCTCGTTGGGTTCGACACTCTTACTTATCGAAAGGACTATGATAGATCCCCTATACTTGTGGGTCATCAATACCATCTAAGTCCTTAGATAAGATGCCATATGAGATATGGATTGTGAAGATTCATAGTTTGTCTTTTCTAAAAATTTGGGGGTTTTAAGCATACATCAAGCGACTCTAGTCAGACAAGCTCACACCCAAATCACACAAGTGCATATTCGTGGGATATCCAAGGGAAACCTTGGGATATTACTTCTACAACCTTGAAGAGGGCAAAGTGTTTCTCGCTCAACATGGAGTTCTCTCCTTGAGAAAGAGTTTCTCAATCAGGAAGGCTAGTGGGAGGACGATCCGACTTGAAGAAATTCGAGAACCACATGGGGACACTCCGGTAGGTGATTCGTTCACACCGGAGTTAGTGAGGGAACCCGTAGTGGAGTCGGCGTTGGTTCCACGGAGGTCAGGAAGGTTGCGCAATACACACGACCGCAATGTGTTGTTCTTGGAGAACAACGAGTCGACAACATATGAAGAAGCAATGGAGAGCCCTGATTTCGAGTTATGGCTTGAGGCCATGATATCTAAATTGAAGTCCATGGATGACAATCAAGTTTGGAACTTGGTTGATCTGCCAGATGGCTTTCAAGCCATTGGGTGCAAATGGATCTTTAAGAAGAAAACTGATATGGACGGAAATGTCAAGGTCCATAAGGTTGGACTTGTCGCTAAAGGTTATCGACAAGTTCAAGGAGTTGACTACGATGAGACTTACTCACTGGTAGTGATGCCTAAATCAATTCGGACCATTCTTGCTATAGCTGCAGATTTCGACTATGAGATATGGCACATCGATGTCAAAATGGCTTTCCTTAATAAAAATTTAACCGAGGACGTGTATATGACACAACCTGAGGGTTTTTTCGATCCAAAGAATTCTAGCATGGTATGCAAGCTTCAGAGATCCATTTATGGATTGAGACAAGCATCTCGGAATTGGAACATTCATTTTAATGAAGCGGTCAAATAATTTGGCTTCATCAAGAACGATTGTGATCATTGCATGTTCAAGAAGGTTAGTGGGAGCTCAGTCGCATTTCAGATCTTATATGTGGATGACATATTGTTGATTGGAAATGATGTTCAAATGCTTGAATCTAGGACTCATTGAAAAGTATTTTTTTGATGAAGGACTTGAGATAAGCAGCTTATCTTCGGGGAATCGGGCTCTATAGAGATAGATCGAGAAGGCTTATTGGATTAAGCCAGAGTGCGTATACTGACAAGGTGTTGAAGCGGTTCAACATGCAAGATACCAAGAGGGGTTTCTTGCCTATGTCGCATGGCATTAGTCTTAGCAAGACTCGGAGTCCGTCGACTCCTGATGAGCGAAGACGCATGGATGGGATTTTGTATGCTTCGGCTATCGAGGCCATCATGTATGCTATGGTATATACTCGTACCAATGTTAGCTTTGCTCTAAGCATAGAGCGCAGATACTAGGTTGATCCAGGTGAGAGTCACTGGACAGTGGTTAAGAATATCCTTGAGAAGGACTAAGGATATGTTCCTGGTTTATGGAGGTGAGGATGAGCTCATTGTAAAAAGTTACACCGATGCTATTTTCCAAGCCGATAGGGATGATAGTCGATTGCAATCTGGGTTTGTGTTCATTTTGAACGGAGGGGCAGTGAGCTGGAGGAGTTCCAAGCAAGATACAATAACTGATTCTACAACAAAGGCCGAGTACATTGCGGCTTCTGAAGTTGCAAAAGAAGGTGTTTAGGTGAACAAGTTTACTTTTGATATTGGTGTGGTTTAGAGCTCGTCCAATCCATTGGATCTGTATTGTGATAATAGTGGTGCTATTGCACAAGTGAAGGAACCACAAAACCATCATAAAACCCAACACATACTCAGGCGTTTTAACCTTATTCACGACATTGTCAAGAGAGGTGATGTAAACATATCCAAGGTACGCACGGATGCAAATGTTGTTGATCCATTGACAAAGCCTCTCCCACAGCCGAAGCATGAGGTGCACATGAGGCCCATGGGAATACGATGCCTAAATGATTTACTCTAGTGCAAGTGGGAGACTGTTGGAGATATGCCCTAGAGGCAATCATGTGCTGATGATATTTCCCTATGTATTCATGAGTCTTTTGTATTATCCTTGAACATCATCGATGATATGTATCAATAAGTATGTAACTTGTTTGTGGAACTATGTATTGTATGATGATCATTCTAATGGTCCTTAGTTGATAAGGTTATGCACACACATACCCTTGACTAGTATATGACTCGGTTCATGACTATTGATACGTCTCCAACATATCTATAATTTTTTATTATTCCATGCTTTTATAGTATCAATCTTGGGTGTTTTATATGCAATTTTATGCAATTATATATCATTTTTGGGACTAACCTATTAACCCAATGCCAAGTGTCAGTTGCTGTTTTTTTGCATATTTTTGGTTTTCTAGGAAATGAGCACCAAATGAAATCCTAACGATGTGGAACTTTTTGACGAATTTTTTCTGGACAAGAGAGACCCTAGAAGCTTTGGGAGGAGACCTGAAGGCAAACGAGGAGACGACAAGGCAACAGGTTGCCCTGATGCCTTCTGGGCCACTCGTGGCTCCGTTTGACCTAATTCCACCTCTAGAAATTCTCTAAAATTGGCAAACCAACAGAGAGCCACCCAAAATACTTTTTCTGCCACCGCAAGTTTCTGTTCTTCCATGATCCCATCTAGAGGCCTTTTTCGGTACTCTGCCGAAGGGGGAATCGATCATGGAGGGCTTGTACATCAACCTTGCTGCCCTTCCAATGATGTGTGAGTAGTTCACCACAGACCTACGGGTCCATAGCTAGTAGCTAGATGGCTTATTCTCTCTCTTTGATCTTCAATACAATGTTCTCCTCGATCTTCTTGGAGTTCAGTTTGATCTAATCTTCTTTTGCGGTGTGTTTGTTGGGATCCAATGAGTTGTGGGTTTATGATCAGATTATTCATGAATATTAATTGAGTCTTCTTTGAATTCTTTTATGCACAATTATTATAGCTTTGTATTTCTCTCCGATCTAACCGTTTGGTTTGGCCAACCAGAATGATTTCTCTTGCAATGGGAGGCGTTACTCTATTTTTATTAACTTAATACTCTAGATGCATGCTGGATAACAGTCGATGGGTGGAGTAATAGTAGTAGATGCTTGTAGGAGTCAATCTACTTGTCTCAGACGTGATGCCTATATACATGATCATTGCCTTGAATATCATCATAACTATGCGCTTTTCTATCAATTGCCCAACTGTAATTTGTGTACCCACCGTATGCTTTTTGTTCGAGAGAGAAGCCTCTAGTGAAAACTATGGCCCCAGGTCTACCTTTATCATATATAAAATCCAAAAATATCTTGCTGCAATTTTATTACCGTTCGCTTATTTTGTATTTGATTTTATCTATATACGACTACGAGATTTGATCCTTGCAAATAATTGCCGAGGGGATTGGTAACCCCCTTGTTCGCATTGGGTGCAAATATTTGTTTTTGTGTGTGTAGGTGATGCTAACGAGGTTTCGCGTGCTTCTCCTACTGGATTGATAACCTTGGTGCTTAACTGAGGGAAATAATTATCTCTACTATACCGTATCATCCTCTCCACTTTGAGGAAATGCCAACGCAGCTCACAAGTAGCAACTATGTTTCACAAGTCATGTGCATGGAGATGCTAAACTAATAGTATGGAATCAGGGATGGAGAGCACCGAGTCAGACAAACCCACTTTGAGACACAACAAGATATTGTCATTGTCAGTCTCAAGTATAATATCTAAGCCATGTCCTAGATCTGAGGTCCTCGCATGTTCTCGGGATTAGGATCGACTCACTTAGGGTCTATCAAACGCTACTCCGTAACTGGGTAGTTATAAAGGTAGCTTTCGGGTGAGTCATGAGACATTTGCGAGACATGGCTGGCCAAGATGGGATTTGCCCCTCCTATTTGGACAGATATTCTATGGCCCCTCTCGAGTGATCAGATTCGGAAAGATTGGCCATGCGACTTTTAAGTGTAAACCCAGTTCAGGAATCTGTATCACAGTTTCGAGAAGAGAGGTCGAGCTACCGCAAGGGTGACAAGTACTCGCCTTGAGCTTGACAACATATATTGTGAGGCAAAGGGAGTGTTGCATATAACACATTGTTGAGGTTCGTCTAGCGACTTTGCGGACACATGGGAGTTGGCACGTTCTGTTAGGACCAGCTACCAACTATCGACCCGGGTCGTGTCCATGTGTACGTGAGGGTCACACACTTAAGGGGATGCATCCCATTCAGATTGGATTCAAGTGGAAATGGGTTTAGACTCATATTGAGCCTCAAGTGTTGAGCCCATCTCGGAGGTCTATATATAGGGGAGTGGGCGCACCACTTAGGGTTCATATTTCCTCCCTCCAGAACTGCCGCCGCTCCCCACGCCCCATGCCGCATGACTGGACCTAGTAGTCTGCGCCCGATGTTGCTCCCTGTATGTGTGGATACCTTGGAGGTATCGCATCGCTGTGCTTGGATGAACCATTCGAGGGAACTGCGAGGTGCCGTTCGCGGGAGATCACCGTTCACGGGTCTTCACTATTCGTGGGAGATCGACGATACGAGGAGGAGACGCCTTGGGAGATCGACTACATGCATCACCAACTCCACTTCTGCCGTGGTGACTGCGCGTCTAGTGGTAAACCTAATCCCGTGAGCTATTTCCAGCAGCATGATCTTGGGTGTGTGGTATAATTTTTTTATTTGGCGCTAGCGTGGCGTATCGCATGTTCCAACACCCCTTGCCTCCCATTGTAAATAGAGGTGGAGAGAGCTCTCCACTTCACTTAAGGTCTCACTCAAGTCATGCCGTGCAATGATCTAGCTTTCTATCTCTCTCTACATCAAATAGTTTCGTATGCCGAAAGGATGTCTAGTCTTTGGTAGGGACTAGTTCATGATGGCAAAGCCCTACTGGATAGTTGACACCAGATGTGTGCAATCCGGTAGAAGAGGTTGTAGTTTCGATCTTAGTTCGAGAGATACTCCGAAGTTCTATCCGGGGATCTGTCCGAGAGCCTTCGAAAGGGTTGTCCGAGGGCTAATGACCCACAAGTATATGGTATCAATCGTAGTCCTTTCGATAAGTAAGAGTGACGAACACAACGAGGAGTAGAAGGAAATGACAAGTGGTTTTCAGCAAAGTGATTTCCGCAAGCACTGAAATTGTTGGTAACAGGTAGTTTGATAGCAAGGTAATTTGTAACAAGTAACAAATAACAATTGTAATAATAAGTGCATCAAGGTAGCCCAATCCTTTTTGTGGCAAATGACAGGCTAGAACGATCTCAGATAATAAGTAAAATGTTCTTGAGGACACAAGGGAATTTCATCTAGTCACTTCCATCATGTTTGTTTGGTTTGCGTTTGCTACTTTGATAATTTGATATGTGGGTGGACCTGTGCTTAGGTGTTGTTCTTACTTGAACAAGCCTCCTACTTATGATTAACTCCCTTGCAAGCATCCGCAACTATGAAAGAAGAATTAAGATAACAATCTAACCATCGCATTCAACATATGGATCCAAACCAGCCCCTTACGGAATAGCGCATAAACTAGGGTTTAAGCTTCTTTCACTCTAGAAACCCATCATCTAATAACTACTCCACAATGCATTAATTAGGCCCAAAGATGGTGAAGTGTCATGTAGTCTACTTTCACATAACACCGCTAAGGGAATCACAACATACATATCATCAAAATATCGAACGAATACCTAATTCACATGATTGCTTGCAACATGACTTCTCCCGTGGCCTCAAGAACAAAGGCAACTACTCACAAATAATATTCATGCTCAAGATCAGAGGGATATTAAATAGCATAATGGATATGAACATATGATCTTCCACCAAATAAACCGGCTAGCATCAACTACAAGATGTAATCAACACTACTAGTCACCCAGAGGTACCAATGTGAGGTTTTGATATACAGATTGAACACAAGAGATGCACTATGGTTTAAGATGAGATGATGTTGTTGAAGATGTTGATGAAGGTTGACCTCCCAAAGATGAGAGGGTTGTTGGTGATGACAATGGCTTCAATTTCCCCCTCCGGGAGGGAAGTTCCTCCAACGGAATCGCTCCGCCGGAGGGCAAAAGTGCTCGTGCCCAAGTTCTGCCTCGAGATGGCGGCGCTCCATCCCAAAACTCCTCTACTTATTTTTTCTAGGTCAAAAGACTTTATGTACCAGAAGATGGGCACCAGAGGTGGGCCAGGGCCCGCACTACCCACCAGGACGCGCCTGGAGGGGTGGCACGCCCTGGTGCCTTGTGGGCACCTGTGTGGCCCCCTCCAGTGGTTCTTTTCTCTAATATTTATTATATATTCCAAAATAATTCTCCTTAAAATTTCAGCTCATTTGGAGATGTGCAGAATAGGTATCTCTCACATAGCTTTTTCAGGTCGAGAATTCTAGTTGCCGGTATTCTCACTCTTTGTGTAAACCTTGCATATTATGAGAGAAAAGGCATTAGAATTACTCCCCAAAGTATTATATTGCATAAAAACACTATAAATAACAATAGGAAAACATGATGCAAAATGGACTTATGAAGGGCCTTCCGGAGGGTTATCCGAGGGACTGTTCGAGGGAGAACATCCTCGCGGTTGGGAGGTTGTAAAATCCTAGCAGCGCGGATCTGCACTAACTCTCCTTCCGCTATGCTACGAGTCGGTAATGATCAGATCAAACCTTATATGCTTCTTTAGAATGGCCCTGGGCGTGTTCTAGTACAAATTATTTTTATTTCCTGCCGTGTTACCCAACAAGTATTACTTTGTGTGTCATGTGTAGTTGTTAACTCTTAATCATGTCTAGTGTATGCAACTAAACACCGTGCCTATGCATCAGCCCAACCATTGCAGACCACCAAACGCCAGAGTAAAGTTGCTTTCCAAATCCAGCCAACTTATATGCATGCAACAAAGCATGCATTACCTCAACGAGGCCCATATGAGCCACATATGCAAAGGAAAAAAAGCCAATGCAGGTAACCAGATGCATCCTACAAAACATAAACTGATGTGGGATACTTTATTAATATTTGGTTAGATAAAATTCAAAACTTTGCATAAATGATGACAAATACACATGAATAATACAAAAATAATAGATATGATTATGACATATAGCAATCCCATAGAGACAAGTGGTTGACGAGAGGTGTGGCCAAAGGAACGTGTGAAATCGGTAGTGATAATAAATTGTCTCATGAGTGCTGCCATCGCTAAATCCATCCATGGAGACTAGATCTTTTCGTAATGGAGAATAAGAGCTTGACTTTGCTAATGAGAAATTTTACTAGCATTTGTCCAATATTCAGAATATGAAATGCCATTTAGTTTTATGTTAGGGTTAATTACCATGTGTTAATTATTTAAACCATCCTTAAGGAACCGTTGGGCGGTTGCTAATTTGGCAACTGCTGTCCTCTCTTGGTGAAGAGCCACATTATATTGGTGTCCCTTATAATTGTATAATCATATCTATTATTTTTGTATTATCCATGGAGACTGGATTCATCATTGAAACACTTTTTCTCAGCCCGGGTGCTCTCATCCGCAGTGGTCGATGTTGATGGTTGATTCATGCTTGAGTTCGCTTCGACAAGTCATTCAGGGTTCGTGTTTTTCTTCTTTGTGTGTGCAAGTTGATGCTGGTTACTGGCTAAGCAGGCTTGGAGACTTCTCACATCACCAGATTCGCTATGTGCTAGACTCCTACGTGCAAAGTATTTCCCCAACGGTAATCTAGTGGATACAGTTTTCCCGGCTAACAGTTCAGCGGTATGGAAGGGCATTGAACATGGGTTGGAGCTTGTTAAAAGAGGGATGATCTGGCGTGTTGGCAATGGGGCAAGTATTAGAGTGTGGAGGGACCCATGGATTCCGAGGGGTCTTTTGTTTACTCCTATTCTGCCAAAGCGGAACTGTCGCCTAAACAGAGTTCAGGACTTTCTTGATGATCGTGGGAACTGGAAGCTTAATCTGTTGCAACAATTCTTTTGTCAACCTAATGTCGAGGCTATTCAGAGGATACGCACATCTTCTAGTCAACAGGACGATTTTATCTCTTGGCCTTGGGACAGATTTGGGAACTTAACAGTCTGAAGTGCATATAGTTTTGCAATGTCGTCATCGCGGGATCAACTCAGTCCAGGTGCTTCAAGCTCTGCCCCAACAGGCCAGCGACCAGTCTGGAAGCTTGTTTGGAGTGCATCAGCTCCCCCCAAGATGCGGCATTTTGCCTGGCAGGTTATCTCAGGGCCTTTACCCACAAATGCAGAGAAGCTCAGGGGGCATATTGGGACTTCAGCTCACTACAGTCTATGTGGCATAGAGGAGGAATCGTCATTCCATGTGCTGCTAGTATGCCCTAATGCTGCTCGCATGTGGGACACAATGCAACTGTCATGGCCTTTGCCTAATAGGTCGGATATCATATGTACTGGCTCAGAATGGTTGCTGCATCTTCTTGCTGAATCGGGCGAACATATCAGGAGCAGGATCATCATGGTGCTATGGCGGACATGGCATCTTCGGAATGAACTTACGCATGGTAAAACCATCCCCAGTGGAAACATCTCGGTCATTTCTTTCTAGCTATTAGAACACATATCAACAAATCTCGCTGAGTGTCGAGGAGATTTTGAAAGGGAAGACTCCAGTGATGAATGTGAGGCATGATGCAGAGCCCCAAGTTGTGGAGAGCAAACCCCGTCAGCTATGGCCAAGTCCGGCGGTGCATGAGGTAGCACTTTCAGTAGATGGCTCGTTTGAGTCTGAAGATGGGTCAGCTGGATCAGGCATGATTCTTAGGGACAGTAAGGGGGCTGTCATCTTTGCCTCGTACCGCAAGCTTTTCCATTGCAATGATGCCCTCGAGTCAGAACTACAAGCAATGAAAGAAGGTCTAAAGCTCGCGACTGAGCACTCTCAAGCTACAATCATATTACAATCTGACTGTGCTGTGGCACTCAAGATGCTTGCGGATGTCTCCTCCAACAGATCAGTATATGGCCATTTGGTGTCGGAAATCAAGAATTACATGAGTAATAGGGTTGTTATTCCTGTTAAAATTCTTCGTGAACAGAATAGGGTTGCACATTGTTTAACGAACTTTGATAGATGTGGTGATAGCACAGCCTGCTGGTTGGGCCGTCCAGAGACGGATGTATATAGACATATTTTAAAGTGTAGATTCACTTATTTTGCTTCGTATGTAGTCACTTGTTGAAATCTCTAGAAAGACAAATATTTAGGAACGGAGAGAGTATTTTTTTCCTTTACCAAATTCGATTCACCATTTTCCTCCAACTTTTTGGCTGTGTTCCACGTTTGTGCGTTCTTACCAAATTCTGGCTAGTCATTTTCGGCAGCAAATGAAACAAGCCTGTTGCTGATTTGGTGCATTTTTGTAGTAACAAAGCATTAACTCTACGCAAGAAAAAAAGTGTACTGTGACAAAGCATTAACTCTTGCTCCTCGCAAACTGCTGTCACAAAAAATCCAACTAGTCAGCTCCGTGGTCCACACGTGGTAACCCAGGAGTGGGCTCCATCCGTCACCGCTCCCGGCGCACGTACCCAATCGGCAGCCGACCTGGCAAGCCCAAACGGCCGGATGAGCCTCCCATCCCGGCCGTCGAATTCAAAACGGAGGCCCCTGGATGCGATCCCTCCGGAGCCTGCGTATTCCCAATGCATTGGTGCTAAAGTGGGGTGCTAAGTGCATTAAAATGCTTATCAACTAATGTCCCCAATGCATTGGTGCTTAGGTTTTGTAGCTAAGCCTCCTTTATTTAATTGTTTAATATTAAAACTCCTTCATGTATTGGTTGGTAGTCTTTTTGTCTAGGTTCACGTACTTAGCATTGGTTGTTATTGGGGTCACCATAATGCTCTCTCTCCTCTTTAATTGTTATGTCACATTATTTTTCTGCCTATGTGGCACCTTTAGCATCTGTACACCGTGGAGCACTAGGAAGGGCCTAAAGACCTCCGCTAACGTCTCTCTGCGGCTGTCCCCCTCCCTCCGTTGATTCCTTCCGATTTTTCCATTCCAATCCCCGCACTCCTCTCCACTCTTCTTGCCCCCTCCCTCTCCCCTGTTTCAAACCATTTCAAATCACTCTCCCTCCCCCACTCATCCTCCTCCGCTCTCTCGCTCACATCCCAGGACCCAGCCGCGCGACCCCGACCCCGACCCCTCCGGCGGCCACCACCGGGCGCTCCCACCGCCGGCTCGCCGACACCGCACCGAGAGGTAAGCCCCGAACCCCCCGGGCCGTTGGAGCCTCGCCCGCGGTTTCCTCGGGCCGGATCTGCTTGCTCGCTCTCGCTCGCTCCCCGTGAGCGAGGCGGAAACCCTAGGTCCACCGGCGATTCCGTCTCCCCGTCCCCTCACGCGGCCGGTTCCCTGCCACGGCGTCGGATTTGATCTTTGACCCGCCTTGCAGATTGCTCCTGGCGATGGGTAGCGCGGTGAGAGACCACCAGCAGCAGCTCCACCCGTGCGATTCGCTCCTCCTCGAGCTCAACGTACGTCGCCTTTTCCCGATCCGCGGTGTTTGCTGCGCTGTTTGTGCTTGTTCCCCCCTGCGGCTGCCTCCAGGGACTGAGAGATGTTTCCGGTTTCAGGTGATCTGGGATGAGGTCGGTGAGCCCGACACGGTGCGGGACAAGACGCTGCTGGAGCTTGAGCAGGAATGCCTCGATGTCTACAGGAGGAAGGTCGACCAGGCCAACCGCTGCAGGGCTCAGCTGCGGCAATCCATTGCCGAGGCCGAGGCTGAGCTCGCCGGCATCTGCTCGGCCATAGGCGAGCCACCGGTTCACGTCAGGCAGGTTTGTTCCTGGCTCCATCTCCACTAGTGTAGTATGCTGTCATATCGAATAGTGCTAATCATTCCTAGCAAGTGAAAAGAAAAGAAGGATAATAGTGCTAATCATGGATAAATTATGGAAGGGAATTCTAGCAGCAATCTGAAAAATGCACTTAGTTTTGTACCCTCTAATAGCTAAGATGAAATAAATCAAATATGCTTACTGCTGGAAGGGACAATGTGTCCAACACTCCGTCTGATAGAGGAAGCAATTGACAGTAACAGGCCATCACCAACTAATCTTTTCATTCCGTTCTTACTAATGTGTTAGTATATACCCGGAAATATGTAATACAACTTCATTTCCCCCTTCACTTTGAGTTGAGCTAATAAGCATACAGTTTCCTACATTTCAACCATTCTACAGCCATTGTAACTAGAATACTACTGTTTGGGTTATGTGATCACTATTGAATCCACTGTATATGCATGGCACTCATAGTTTGTTTTTGCCTGGCTGTGTGCATCTTAGTTGTGCAGAGGCCGGACATTGCTCATCATGCTTTGTATCCGCTTGATGCTATATTTTGAATCAATAAAAATGTCCTTTATCGGGAAAAATGCATGGTACTCATAATCTGTTGTATTTGAGACTTGATAAACTACTACACGAATATGTGATGGCGGTTCAATTTGTTGTATTTCGCAAAAATAAAAAAGGTTCAATTTGATGTACATACAACACGCTCTTGAACTGCTGTACAGAATAACTTCAACTTTCTGCTGGAATTCAGGCTGTAACTGATGTTTTCTTGTTCTGTTATTTTGTAGTCAAACCAGAAGTTGCATGGTTTAAGGGAGGAGTTGAATGCAATTATCCCATATTTAGAGGAGATGCGGACTAAAAAGGTTGAAAGATGGAACCAGTTCGTTCATGTCCTAGAGGAGATTAAGAAAATCTCATCCGAAATCAGGCCTTCAGACTTTGTGCCATTTAAAACTCCTGTGGATCAGTCTGATCTGTCGTTAAGAAAGTTTGAGGAGTTAACGAAGGAGCTAGAATCCCTTCAGAAAGAGAAGGTCATCATCACTCCTGCCAATCAAATTCTTTCATGTATATCAGTGCTCTTTTTGTTCAGTGCTCATATAAATCTCACTGTCTTTGTGTTTCTGACAGAGGGAAAGATTAAAGCAAGTGGTGGATCATTTGAACACATTACATTCCTTATGTGAGGTGCTTGGCATTGACTTTAAACAAACAGTGCATGAGGTGCACCCTAGCCTGGACGAAGCTGAAGGATCAAAGAACCTGAGCAACACTACAATCGAGAGACTAGCATCGTCTGTTGACAGACTTCGTGAAATAAAAATTCAGAGGATGCAAAAGGTCAGCATTTTCTGTACCATTTTACAATTTGAAATATGCGTTGCATGCCTGAACTCAATCCTTAACTCTGGTGACATGAACCTCTCAGCTTCAAGATTTTGCTTCGACAATGCTAGAACTATGGAATCTTATGGATACACCAATTGAAGAACAGCAGATGTTCCAGAATGTAACGTGCAATATTGCTGCCTCGGAGCATGAAATAACGGAACCCAACACCCTGTCGATTGACTTCCTCAGCTATGTGAGTCACTATTACTGCAGAGATTCCTCTCATGTTACAGCTGCTATTGCTATCTGTTCCTATTGAGACAGGAAATATTCATAGATTATGCTCATAATGTAGGTGGAAGCTGAGGTTTTAAGGCTTGAGCAATTGAAAGGAAGCAAAATGAAGGACCTTGTTTTGAAAAAGAAATCAGAACTGGAGGAGCACAGAAGACGCGCGCATCTAATTGGCGAGGAAGGATATTCAGATGAATTTAACATTGAGGCTATTGAGTCGGGTAAATTCATCTGCCGCCTTCTTGATATCTTGTGTTTAGTAAGGTGTGCTCCATGCCTGCAAATCATCAGGCAAACCACCTCATCCACGTTTGCCCTTTACTCTACAGGAGCTATTGATCCTGCATTGGTGCTGGAACAAATTGAGGCTCACATTGCAACAGTGAAAGATGAAGCTTTCAGTCGAAAGGATATTCTTGAGAAGGTCGAAAGATTTCTGAATGCATGTGAGGAGGAAGCCTGGCTGGAAGATTACAACAAAGTATGGATGATGGCCAATTTAATATTCAGTTGCGCTTCACATGTTTGTTTTTTGGATAATTGTTGTTTCCTTTTATTTGCTACTAATGATTTTTACCTGGAATATTTAGGATGACAATCGTTACAATGCTGGGAAGGGGGCACATCTGACGCTCAAGAGGGCTGAGAAAGCTCGCATTTTGGTTAACAAGATTCCGGGTATTCTTGCCGAATGAGATCTGTTATAACTCCTTGTCCAGTTATATATATTCAGATGATGTACGCCTTATTGTTTCTGTTATCACTTCATCTGATTTTCATTTTATTCACTTTGGGCAGGAATGGTAGATGTTTTGACCACAAAAATCATTGCTTGGGAGAATGAAAGAGGAAAAGAGTTCACGTATGATGGCGTATGTCTATTTACTGATACTTCATTTTTAAACGGTGTTTGTTTTTCCTTCTTCCTTGAGGTTTATTCATGAACTATTTTGCAGGTACGCCTTCTCTCAATGCTGGATGAATACATGATTGTTCGCCAGGAGAAAGAACAAGAGAAGAAGAGACAAAGGGTACTGTGCAGTTGCATTGCTATCTGAATTCATTATGGCATCTGTTTTGCATTTTAGTCAACAGTTTGAATAACTGCAGGATCAGAAGAAGCTCCACGATCAACTCAAAGCTGAGCAGGAAGCTCTCTATGGTTCAAAGCCAAGTCCATCCAAGCCTCAAAGCATAAAGAAGGCGCCTAGACACTCGATGGGTGGTGTAAACCGCAGGGTGTCCATGGGTGGAGCCACGATGCAAGCACCAAAAACAGACATATTGCATTCCAAGAATGTTCGTGCTGCCAAGAGAACTGAAGACATTGCCCATTTGTCCCCTGGTAAGCAGCCCCTATCAGGTTTCATGTACTGCAGGTCTCAATTTCTTCTCTTCGTAAACCTCTGATGCATGTGAACAATTTCAGCCAGCAGAGGCTTGGACATTGGCGATCTTCCCATCAAGAAGCTATCTTTCAATGCCACTGCCTTGCGTGAAACCGAGACACCTCGCAAGCCTTTTGCGCAGATCATGCCGCCGCCAAGCAGTGTCCCCTCCACTCCTGCGCGCTCTGTCACCAATGACACCGAGGACGAGAACCGGACCCCCAACCCCAAGACATTTGGAGCAGCACTGAACCTGAAGACCCCGATGACCGTGGCAGCTCCGATGCAGTTGGCAATGACGCCCGCTGTGGCTAGCAAGGTCACGGCCGCTCCTGTCTCCCTTGTCTACGAGAAACCGGAGCCAACATTGCCGGAGGCGATCGAGTATTCCTTCGAAGAAAGGCGGCTGGCCGTCTATTTGTCAAGAGAAGTTGTTTAGCTGCTGAGACATGTCAAGATCTCCACTCTTCTTTGCGTAGTGAAGTTGGAAACCTGACGGCTGTTACTGTGAGAGACTAGCTGCTGCCTATGTTGGTCGACGACAGTCGCCCAGTGCTGTTCTGATTGTTCCCCTGCCACATTTGATTGTTTCCATACTCAGCAAAGGAAGCTTGCACTTCAGCAGCTTCCGTTCGGTACTGCCATTGGTTAGCTAATTAAGATGTATAGGTTTCTTTGTCGGCACTGAATCATCTTGAATCTGTTTGATTAATATAGTTCGGCACTGTTTTTAATCCCATGTGATGGTAGGTTTCTTACTCGGCACTGAATCATCCTGAATCTGATCGGCACTGTTTTTAATCCCCGTGGTCAAGGATCAGAATCGTGGAAGTTATGGTGGTGGAGTTGTTTCTGGAAGTGCAAGCTACGGTAGTGGAGATGTGCTCATGTGTCATGGCCCAGCGCATAGTTCAGTCAGGATGGGTTGCCGTCTGTGTTTAATGGCATCATCGACGCAGAACAGATTTCCCACCACAAGAACGTCTACAGCTGGCTGCGTACAAAATGCTCCACAAATCTGGTGCTGCTAGCACATTTAACAACCACAGATTACTAGCTGTTTTTCCTCGACAGCAGCCGCGCACCAAAGTCGTAGCACTTACTTGAAACTGAGTGCGCAGGCCACGAACCAGGCCTGCGACCGAGGCCAACCATTCGCACTCCCGACTCTCTGCCAACCATCGCGCAGCGCGGTGGCTACGCGATGGCGATGGCGATGGCCATTGACAGACAGCGGCCCTCCAACTCAAGGCAACAGCAGTGCGGCACCGGCGGATGCCGAGTACAACAGAGACGCCGGGTACGGAGGGGCCAGCGTCGCGTGACGCGGACACGTCTCCGGCCCATAATTAGCCCCCGCAACCAACCACCGGAAGCCAGCGCCCCGCGGGCTTTGCCATTCCGGACACACGTACCGGCGCCGTGCACGCTCTCGCCCACGCCGAGGGCACCCGTCCCGGCCCCGCCAAGTCCACACGGCCCGGCACCGGCGCAACAACGCACACACACAGGCACAGGCGCAGCTGCATGTGCCAGGCCACGGGGTCATGCGCTAGCTCTCCGCAAGTTGCAGCAGCCGCCGGGATCGCGATCCCTTCCCGGCAGCTTCGCCCGTGACATCAATTCTCGCGCATCGATTCGCCTCTGCAAGTTGCAGCGGACAGTGCTATTCTGTAGGTGCGTAGGAGCACGCATGTTACTCCTACTAGCATATGATTTGGGTCATGTGATTTTTGATTCGGAGGAGGAGTCAAGCGAGTCACACCTGGCCACGGAGTCGGAGTCAAGCTGCTGCGCGATCGAGGCCCCCCCGGGTCGGTTTCTGTAGCCCTTGAACGACCTCGTAGTAGCTGGTTTCACACCCACTGTCACTGTCCGTGCCGTCTGTCAGCTCAAAGATTTTGTTTCTCTCTTCTTTCCGTTTGCGTGTTCCCTGTACTGACGGTCCGGAGGGTCGAGTTCGTGCTCCCTGCCCTACTGCGTTGGAGCAATGACTGACCTGCCGCGTACTGCTTACTTAAAGCTAGCTGACTGACTTGGGCGTAGAAGCCACTCTTGGTCTCGGGTCTTCATCCAGAGAGGAGGGGTGTGGAGAGTGCACCTGTAGATCGCCAGAAAGTTGGTTACAGCCTGTGTTCCTATGGTCCTTGATGAGAAAAGAAAAGAAATGAATTTCAAGAGAGTATTTTGTGTGCGAAACGGAATTCTTTCAAAGGAGTGAGATAGTACTCGTCGGTGGTGAGGTTCAGGTTTCACATCAATACCGCCAAACATGAAGAAGCATGCCACTTCGTCGGTGGTAACATAGGGGGGCAGGGGTGCCAGGAGATGCCGTACCTCTTGGCGGCCATTCTTGCATCGCACCACTTGCATCGCATGTTATTATGGTCGGTGAACCATTTGGGCGGTCAGTGTCGTTGCCTGCTTGCACTATAGATAGATGCAAGATCGACCCTGTAGAAGGACAAGATATGGGCTGTGCAATCTCGATGTATTGATCGGTGCACCAGACACGTATATATAAGTACAGAGGTGGGCCACAACCTCAACTATACAAGGAAACAGAAGGTGGGCCCTACACACACATATACACGTACACAATATACTCAACACCCCCCGCAGTCGAAGCGGCGCCAATGACGCAGAGACTGGAACGGAACTCCTCAAAGGTAGAAGTCGGCAGTCCCTTCGTCATCACACCGACGAACTACTGAGCGGTCGGCACATGGAGAACCCGCATGCGTCCAAGAGCCACCTGCTCGCGCACAAAGTGAATGTCCAGTTCAATGTGTTTAGTCCGGCGATGATGAACGGGGTTGGCGGAGAGGTACACCGCAGAGACGTTGTCACAGTAGACAACCGTAGCCTGGGAGACATCGTGATGTAGCTCCTGAAGTAACTGTCGTAGCCAGGTGCACTCAGCGACAGCGTTGGCCACAGCTCGGTACTCAGCCTCCGCGCTAGAGCGCGAAACCGTGGGTTGTCGCTTGAACGACCACGAGACGAGGGAAGGACCGAGGTAGACGCAGTAGCCAGAGGTGGACCGACGAGTATCG
The DNA here is from genome assembly GCF_018294505.1 of Triticum aestivum. Lineage (NCBI taxonomy): Eukaryota > Viridiplantae > Streptophyta > Magnoliopsida > Poales > Poaceae > Triticum > Triticum aestivum. The sequence goes on along the minus strand of NC_057801.1, from coordinate 491,098,082 downwards.
GGGCAGCCGGCCCAGTCTGCATCGGAGTAAACCACCATCTCCAGAGAAGTGGACGCCGTAAGTGTCAACCCGAGGGACATCGTGCCGCGGATGTAGCGAAGGATCCGCTTCACGAGAGTCCAATGAGAGTCACGAGGGGCATGCATGTGGAGACACACCTGCTGTACAACATACTGAAGATCCGGTCTGGTGAGAGTCAAGTACTGTAGAGCACCGACAATAGACCGGTAGAAAGGAACATCCGACGCAGGCGACCCCTCAAGAGCAGAGACCTTGGCCTTCGTGTCCACAGGAGTAGCAACAGGATGGCAGTTGAGCATGCCAGCACGCTCAAGAAGCTCATGTGCATACTTCTGCTGATGAAGAAAGAAACCGTCCGGACGCCGAACGACCTCAATGCCAAGGAAATAATGTAGAGCACCCAGGTCCTTGATAGCAAACTCGTCACGCAGCCGGAGAGTAATCTGCTGAAGAACGGCTGCGGAGGAGGCTGTCAGGATGATGTCGTCGACGTAAAGCAGCAAATATGCAGTCGTGTCACCGTGGCGATAGACAAACAGTGAGGCGTCCGAGCGAGTGACGCTGAAGCCCAGTGTCTGAAGAAACCCGGCGATCCACTGGTACCAGGCTCGGGGTGCCTGCTTGAGCCCATAAAGAGAGCGAGACAGCAGGCACACATGGCCGGGAAGTGAGGCATCGACGAAGCCGGTGGGTTGCTCACAAAACACCTGCTCCTCAAGATGGCAGTGGAGAAAGGCGTTGGAGACATCCATCTGGTGGACAGGCCAGCCGCGGGAGACGGCGAGCTGGAGGACGATGCGGATCATGCCCGGTTTGACAACCGGGGCAAACGTCTCCGTGAAGTCAACTCTAGCACGCTGGCGGAAACTGCGGACCACCCAGCGAGCTTTGTAGCGCTCAAGAGTACCGTCTGAGCGGGTCTTATGGCGAAAGACCCACTTGCCAGTGATGACGTTGGCGCGAGGAGGCCGGGAAACCAGGGTCCAGGTGCGGTTCCGTTGAAGAGCATCGAACTCTTCCTGCATCGCCGCAAGCCAGTGAGGATCACGGAGGGCGGCGCGAGCGGATGCAGGAATGGGCGACGGCTCCACGACGGAGGCGGCGAGGACGTACTCGTCACGCGAGTACCGGAGACTCGGACGATGAATGCCAGCGCGAGCGCGGGTGACGGGGCCGGACGGAGCCATCGGAGCCACCGGTGAGGCGGCCGGCGTCGCCGCCGGCGAGGCGGCCGGCGTCGCGGCTAGCGAGGCGGCCGGCGTCGGGGCCGGCGAGACGGCCGGCGTCGAGGCCGCGGAGTAGGCGGCCGAGCCGGCAGCGCCCGACCCCGCGGCGCCCGAGTCGGGGGCGGCGGGTGAAGACGGGGCGCCGGCCGCGCCATTGGAGCCGGCCGAGGAGGCCGAGTGGGTGGGCGCCGGCAGGAGGGAGCGGGGACCGCCAAAGCCCGGAGGCGGTCCACGAGCCAGACGGGATCGTCTACCTGACGAGGTCGTCGATGAGCCGCCGGTGGCCGGCGGCGACGAGACGACAAGGGGTACCTGCTGCTGAAACGGAAACACCATCTCATCAAAGTAAACGTGTCGGGAGGTGAAAACACGATGGGAGACGGGATCGTAGCAGCGGTAGCCCTTAGTGTTAGGTGGGTAGCCGAGAAAGATGCAGGTGACGGAGCGAGGTGCGAGCTTATGAGGCGCAGTGGCGGCGATGCTAGGATAGCACAGGTAGCCGAAGATGCGAAGCCCTTCATAAGAGGGAGGTGCACCGAAGAGAAGATGGTGAGGTGTAAAGTTCCCGCGAGTACGACATGGACGGATGTTGATGAGGAGAGAAGCGGTGGCTAGAGCGTCGGGCCAAAAGCGCGGAGGCACATTGGCATGAAAGAGAAGAGTCCGAACACAGTCATTAAGAGTGCGAAGGATGCGCTCAGCACGACCGTTCTGCTGCGAGGTGTACGGGCAAGTGAGACGAAAAATCGTGCCATGTGTGGTGATAAGATTACGAACAACGGTGTTGTCAAACTCCTTCCCGTTGTCTGTCTGCAACGCAAGAATGGGTCGACCAAACTGCGTGAGAACGTAAGAATAGAAAGCGGCAAGGGTGGATATTGTGACGCCCGGGTAATTAAGCTACAGTGACCCTCTGCTAATGACGCCACGTCACCTCGTTTATAGTTGCTAATCTCGAGTTAGTTCGAAACCAATTCAAATTCAAATTAAGAAAAATAAGCAAACAATAAAAGCTTTCAAATATTAAAACTAAAATGTTCGGAGTGAACCAAATATTGCATAGATAATTATGGGGAAAAATCACACACGCATAAAATGTTTAAATAATATGAGATGGGTAAAACAACAGCAAAACAATTATTTTAAATGTTTTTAAATACTAAACAAATGTTAATCTAGTTTATATAATCACCAAACTTTTTAGAGTAGGTGGCCTATGTTGTTATGCTAATTTAGGAGTAGGGGTTATATTTTTGTAAAGCTGTTTCGCTAACTAAAATAAATAAAATAGAAAAGGGAAAAATAATAAAAACAGAAGAAAACAAAAGAAGTTAAAAGCCCCCCCCCTCACTGGGCCTCGGCCCAGCTGGCCATCCAACTGGGCCAACCCACCTAGCCCAGCCGGCCCACCCCCGGCTATAACCCCCCCCCCCACTACCAGAAACCCTAACCCCATTCCCCACTCTCCCCACGATTCCTCCCCCCCCCCCACGAAAATATCCCCCTCTCCCCCGACTAGATCGGGATGGAGGGAGGAGGACCTCGCCGCCGCCCGGAGCCACCCCTCCGTCGCTGCCGTCCTCCTCATCTCCGCCTCGGCCCCGCCGCCTCACCCCTGCGCCCGATGCAAGCCGGCGTCGGCGCCGCCCCTCCCGGACTCCTCGCCCCTCCTCTCCCTCACGCGGCGCCCAGGTGAAGCCGCGGCCTCGCCTCGTCGTCGACCCGACGCCATTTGCCGTCGCTGCCACCTCGCCCCCGTCGTCGATCTACCTCGTCGGACCGCCCCGAGCCCACTGCCCTAGTCCCTACTCCCCCACCGTGAGCTCCCCCCTCTCCCTCGCGCTCACCTCGGCCGTCCCGACGCCCGCGCACGACCACCGCGCTCCGGCTGCGCACTGGGCTCGCCCGACCCGCGCCTGTTGCCCCCGACCACGTCGCCGTGCGTCCCCGCCACCGCAGCTTGCCGTCCCGGCCGCCTGGCCGGCGCCGTGGCCTCCGGCCCCGCCTTGCGCCACTAACTCCCCTGCTCCGGCCGTCTCGGCCATGGCCTCGCCCCTCTCCTGGCGTCGCCACTGGCCGTTGGCCGCGCGCGCCCCACGTCCTGCACCGGCCGCTCGTGCCGCCCCTACCAAGCGGCGCTGGCCCCCAGCGCTCCCGCCCGCGCACCCCCCCTGCGGCCACCTCCGGCGCCGGTGCCCCGGTGTTTCCCCTCGCCCGTGCCGGTTCGGGCGAGCGCCCCCGACCGCGCCTGTTAAGCCCGCTCCAGTGGCCTATGTGCCACTGGCAACTGGGGCCCCTTGGTGTATGACAAGTGGGGCCCAGCCCCAGAAACGTTAAAAGAAATATTAATAAAAATAATTAAATAATTAAATAATAATTAAATTAATTAATTAATTAAGGAATTAATTAAGTTAATTAATCATAATTGGATTAACCTAATTAATTAATTAGTTTAATTAAACAGTAATTAGATTAGTTAAACATTAATTAGACTAAACAGTCAATGACAAACGGGACCCACACGTCAGTTGACCAGTCAACGCCTCTATTGACTGCTGACGTCATGCTGACGTCATGCTGACGTCAGCGTGCACTGTTCTGGATAATGTTGGATTAAAATATTTAAAATAAATGCTAAAAATGATTTTAATCTTTTAAAATTAATATAAAATAAACCGTAGCTCAGATGAAAAAACTTTGTACATGAAAGTTGCTCAGAACGACGAGACGATTCCGGTTACGCAGCCCGTTCGTCCGCCACACCTCCCTAGCATAGCAAACATGCAACTTTTCCCCTCCGGCTCCTCTGCCCGAAAACACGAAACACCTGGGATAATTTCCCGGATGTTTCCCCCCTTCACCGGTACCACCTCGTACCGCGTTAGGGCACACCTAGCACCACGCTTTGTCATGTCATGCATCGTCTTGCATTTGTTTGCATTATATTTATTGTTTCTTCCCCCTCTTCTCTCGCTAGACACCGAGACCGACACCGCTGCTACCCAGTACGACTACGGAGTTGACGACCCCTCTCTCTTGCCAGAGCAACCAGGCAAGCCCCCCCCCTTGATCACCAGATATCGCCTACTCTTCTCTATACTGCTTGCATTAGAGTAGTGTAGCATGTTACTGCTTTCCGTTAATCCTATTCTGATGCATAGCCTGTCATTGTTGCTACAGTCATTGATACCTTACCCGCAATCCTAAATGCTTAGTATAGGATGCTAGTTTATCATCATTGGCCCTACATTCTTGTCAGTCTGCCTTGCTATACTATCGGGCCGTGATCACTTGGGAGGTGATCACGGGTATATACTATACATACATACATACTATACAGATGGTGACTAAAGTCGGGTCAGCTCATTGAGTACCCGCAAGTGATTCTGACGAGGGGGCTGAAAGGACAGGTGGCTCCATCCCGGTAGAGGTGGGCCTGGGTTCCCGACGGCCCTCGACTGTTACTTTGTGGCGGAGCGACAGGGCAGGTTGAGACCGCCTAGGAGAGAGGTGGGCCTGGCCCTGTTCGGCGTTCGCGGACACTTAACACGCTTAACGAGATCTTGGTATTTGATCTGAGTCTGGCTACGAGCCTATACGCACTAACCATCTACGTGGGAGTAGTTATGGGTATCCCGACGTCGTGGTATCAGCCGAAGCACTTCAGACGTCAGCGACGGAGCGGCGCGCGCCGAATTGGACTGGAACGCCACTAGGCTAGGTCTGCTTTCGGCCGCCCACGCAACGTGCAGGTGTGCTCAGGGCGATGGGCCCAGACCCCTGCGCGCTTAGGTTTAGACCGGCGTGCTGGCCTCTCTGTTTTGCCTAGGTGGGGCTGCGACGTGTTGATCTTCCGAGGCCGGGCATGACCCAGGAAAGTGTGTCCGGCCAAATGGGATCGAGCGTGTTGGGCTATGTGGTGCACCCCTGCAGGGAAGTTAATCTATTCGAATAGCTGTGATCTTCGGTAACAGGACGACTTGGAGTTGTACCTTGACCTTATGACAACTAGAACCGGATACTTAATAAAACACACCCTTCCAAGTTCCACAGACAACCCGGTGATCACTTTTCTACAGGGCGACGAGGAGAGGATCGCCGGGTAGGATTATGCTATGCGATGCTATTGGAGATGCTACTTGGAGGACTTCAATCTGCTCTCTTCTACATGCTGCAAGACGAAGGCTGCCAGAAGCGTAGTCTTCGACAGGAGTAGCTATCCCCCTCTTATTCTGGCATTCTGCAGTTCAGTCCACCGATATGGCCTCCTTACACATATACCCATGCATATGTAGTGTAGTTCCTTGCTTGCGAGTACTTTGGATGAGTACTCACGGTTGCTTTCTTCCCCCTTTTTCCCCTTTCCTTTCTTTCTGGTTGTCGCAACCAGATGCTGGAGTCCAGGAGCCAGACGCCACCGTTGACGACGACCCCTACTACACCGGAGGTGCCTACTACTACGTGCTGCCCGCTGACGACGACCTGGAGTAGTTAGGAGGATCCCAGGCAGGAGGCCTGTGCCTCTTTTGATCTGTATCCCAGTTTGTGCTAGCCTTCTTAAGGCAAACTTGTTTAACTTATGTCTGTACTCAGATATTGTTGCTTCCGCTGACTCGTCTATGATCGAGCACTTGTATTCGAGCCCTCGAGGCCCCTGGCTTGTATTATGATGCTTGTATGACTTATTTTATTTGTAGAGTTGTGTTGTGATATCTTCCCGTGAGTCCCTGATCTTGATCGTACACATTTGCGTGCATGATTAGTGTACGATTGAATCGGGGGCGTCACAAGTTGGTATCAGAGCCGACTGCCTGTAGGAATCCCCCTTCCAACTCCTTGGCCGAAGTCGAGTCTAGACATTACAAAACTTTTACTAACTTGGCTGTGTGCCTTACGGGCCCACGTCGCCATTGGGTGGTAGTAGGATCTTTTACTCCTCGACCTATACTCTGGGACTCTGATCTCTCTTCTATTCGGGTTAAATGAAGTTTACTAAATCTAACAATAGGATCTCGTTATCACTTCCACCCGGAGAGCCCCTTGTTACTGATGATCGTCTGCTGCACCAGAAGACCCTGAAGATACTCTCCGCTGTTAACCCGAGAACTTGTGTTCATCGCGTTTGCAATTCCCCTTCCACCGCAAACCCTTATGGATAACTACTTGCAGTTGTTATTCTTACATTCATCCCCAGTTGGTCTTGTTATTACAAGATAACCTGAAAACTCGTCGTTGTTTCGATAATACTTTGAGCTTACTGCCTTGCTGTTCTTTGTCACCTGAATACCCCTACGGTTAATTATTGCAATTATCGAGTATCCGCTCATCCCCAGTTGTTCATGAGTTTCACAAAAGTCTTCGAAATATTATTCGATCTTCTGAAAATCCTTTGGAGCCTTTGGCTCTTGAAATTCTTGCTTGCTCGCATTATGGTTAATCCCATAAGTCTCGTAGTCATATTGACATTCCTTGTCATTACCATTTTGAGTCTGTTGACTCAATATGTTTGCGAATACACGCAATCATCATTGATCCTTATAAATTACTTTTCCGGCTGAGCTGCCATTCTTTTACTGGAATTGGTTCTCAACCAATCCAATTGTCTTCGATTGTACCCTACGGCTATTCAACTTATCCACCCCTAATCAGAGCATTGCTTCTGATCCCTTGATTTGAAAAACATAATTCCTTTGCATTTGACAATTGAGTTAGTCAGTTGTTTCTATAATCTGCTTCCTCTAGTTGAGTACCGATGCTCACGTCAGATCCCTTGTGGACCACCAGCTCCTTTGTTGGATTTTATCTGACAACGCCCTTCATATTCAATAAACTTGTGAGCCTTTTTCTCGGATACATAATGCCTTTGGTAAATTGTATCGTCTGCTTTCTCAACCATGCTCTGCCTTCGAGCTTGAGTTAATTACTTCAAAAAATTCTGGTATAGGATTCTAAGATGCCCCGATGGGTTGAACCTATGCCTTCCTTAATATGTGTGAACTCGAAAGTTTTCACGAGTCGTACTCTTCTGGTATTTTGCCAGATAAAATTTCAAAACTACAACTTCATTGAGCGCGAGAAGTGAATGAAAGGTTGTGCATTGGAGAAGTGGGAGTCGACCTTGAACTTTGCGTTCATGCCCATGGACACGATGTACATCTCTCATCGAAGCTTCTTTTAAAATCAATTATTCCCTTGGTATAAGTTCATCTTATATCTGAGATCTGGCCTTTTTGCAATCGTGGTTCTGACCATGTTCTCCTTTAAATATCATGTCCTGTGCAAGTTTAAGCACTTGTCTTCTATAGAGCAATACCCCAGTTCAACTTCTAGTTTGATCTGTCGTCGAGTATTACCACCTGGTATCTCGAGATTATCTTGGAACTGCATAATTTCTTATGAGTTCTTCATCAAGTACTACATACTCACCGATTACAATTTTTCATGGGCTCGGAGTTATTGAACACTCAAAGACACCGATAACTGAACCGAGTCCGCCCTACGGTTCAACAACTCTTCAGTAAGCTTCTATAAGTATGAGTTTGTACCTGATCACGCCATTCCTAGCCTGTTTGGCTATATCATTGTCGTGACGATTCTAACGGTGCTACCTGGTCCTTATTCTCGGAGCACCAATTTTCGACGATGAACTAACCTTACGTCGATTTTCCTCGTCATACCCTTTCACCTTAAACAACAAGCTTGAGTTCGAGTTTGTGTTGTAACTGTGGTTCCAATAACCTCTTGCTTCATCATTCCTTTGACTTGATGTCGTCGCTGATTGACTACATCTGCATGAAATCTCTCGACAATTGTGTCGTGATCATCATCAACCTTAGGAGCTCTTCCAGGAATTCAATTGAATTCATGATGGGTAATACCATCCTTGCCCCTCGATGATTCCTGTTCTCATCGACCACTTTATTGCCTTTCGTTCAACACAACTTGTTCGTGTTTTGTGTAAACCTTGAGATCACTGCTACCCAGCAGTTGATCTTCCTTACCTCGGAAGTATTACCATCTCTTTTTGTCAAGAATGTGGTGAGAATTTCACCACCTCTTAATAATTCTTGATATCATAATACTACTTGCCATCTTCGTTCATTCCTTGGTCCCCGTATTGTTTTCAACCGGAATACCGACAATGGAGCTATGACGTGTGAATTCAAAACTTCTAGCAACCCTATTGCTTTGAAGTGAATGGGCGATAGTTCATTCTAAGTCCTTCGCTAATTGAATCACCATTCTGACATTGGTCGTGCAACCCAACCCATATTTCGGGCGCACCTTTCAACCAATGTTTAATTGTGTATGTTTTCCTCGAGCATACTTCCTTATATCATTTGATCTGACAAATGTTATCTCCTTGTTCACTTAATGGTGGAAATCCATCTTTTGGGAATCTCGGTGAATTGCCGCTGAGTTCACCAGACACCTCCTTGTCCTCTCCTTGGGTTAATGATGAACTCTTGTTAACGGAAGTCACTTCATAGTTCATTTCCCGAGAATCTTACAGTGTCATCCCGTCAATTGGTGTTGCACCTTTCTTCTCAGGCATCCTGAGCCTGAGGTATCCTGACACCAATCATACCTGAATCTCCGTCAGATATGATGGTTAGGACAACTTTCCAAGAGTTATGATATTGATCCTTTGATGACCCGGTAACATGATGTCATTCCTTTTCAGCAAGGCTATCCATTCACCCATGAGGAAATTGTAAGACTTATTCTACAAGTTATTCCTGATGGATCCTTCGTGTTTCCAGAGTCTGATCTTCACATGAAGACCATGTCAATGCTATCTCGAAGCATGTCTATGGTACTCCAATTTTCAACAAGAACATTTGAAACCCAATGTTAAATGTTTCCTGCCCAATTATCCAAACTCCGTTGAATGGGTAATGTCATGAAAATTTCTCTTCCCTTTCCTAAAGGGTTTTCTACGCTATATCCCGTCATGAATATCATGCGTTGCTTGCCCTTGGGAAGGATATACCCCTGATATACGTGTTTAAGCACATTTTCCTTCCCGTTGTTTTGTTCAAACTTACTTGTAAACTACTTAACCGAGCAGTGGTAATCCCCTGCTTAGGTAAACACCGCGGTGTACCTTCCTGTCTGGTGTAACCCTGTTTCTACTGTTGATGACTTCCGGTAACCGCCGATGGACGAGAACTTTACCTATTGGTCCGCCTCGTTCAACGAGCAGGAAAATGGTTCTCTTCGTCCCTCGCCCTTGGTACCGACATTGTTGACAACAAAACCCACAGGCTATCCTCTGACATACCTTGTTATCTTGATCGTGCAAATATTATCGCCTTCCCGCTTTTAACCCACATGGTGGGCCCATAACCCACAGTTCCACAGGATCGAAACCTGACTCTCCTGTACACCCCCTGTTCCCAAAGTTATTCCTCACGCGTGGCCTCGTGTGTAATTCACGAGCCACCTTCTGATGAGATCATCAATTTGGTATTAGACGCAATACTTATTCCCATTGCTTTGAACCCCTTTCACACTTCGCTTCAGGCAACGAACGATTGCCTATGCGCTTGAAACTTCTATTTTGCACCTTCTTGCTTTGCTCTCGATATTGTCTTAAATTTCAATTCGAGAGTTACTTTTCCGCCACCTTCCTCGTTGTTGTCTACCAGATAATCTACCCTGCAGAGATCCATTCTTCGGTATACCCCCTTAATCTTTCGTTAGTACGATGAAATTTCCGAAGAAAGGATGATGACTTCATCATGATGACCTGAAGCAGAGAAAGGAAGACATCAATATAATGGGTCGACCTCTTCGAGAAGAGCAACCAAGACTGAGAAGATTCGTTAGAATTTCGTAACCAAATCCCTTCCCCCTTACTCCCGCTCCTAAATCTCGGGACGAGATTTCTTGTAGTGGAGGAGAATTGTGACGCCCGGGTAATTAAGCTACAGTGACCCTCTGCTAATGACGCCACGTCACCTCGTTTATAGTTGCTAATCTCGAGTTAGTTCGAAACCAATTCAAATTCAAATTAAGAAAAATAGGCAAACAATAAAAGCTTTCAAATATTAAAACTAAAATGTTCGGAGTGAACCAAATATTGCATAGATAATTATGGGGGAAAAACCACACATGCATAAAATGTTTAAATAATATGAGATGGGTAAAACAGCAGCAAAACAATTATTTTAAATGTTTTTAAATACTAAACAAATGTTAATCTAGTTTATATAATCACCAAACTTTTTAGAGTAGGTGGCCTATGTTGTTATGCTAATTTAGGAGTAGGGGTTATATTTTTTGTAAAGCTGTTTCGCTAACTAAAATAAATAAAATAGAAAAGGGAAAAATAATAAAAACAGAAGAAAACAAAAGAAGTTAAAAGCCCCCCCCCCTCACTGGGCCTCGGCCCAGCTGGCCATCCAACTGGGCCAACCCACCTAGCCCAGCCGGCCCACCCCCGGCTATAACCCCCCCCACTACCAGAAACCCTAACCCCATTCCCCACTCTCCCCACGATTCCTCCCCCCCCCCACGAAAATATCCCCCTCTCCCCCGACTAGATCGGGATGGAGGGAGGAGGACCTCGCCGCCGCCCGGAGCCACCCCTCCGTCGCTGCCGTCCTCCTCATCTCCGCCTCGGCCCCGCCGCCTCACCCCTGTGCCCGATGCAAGCCGGCGTCGGCGCCGCCCCTCCCGGACTCCTCGCCCCTCCTCTCCCTCACGCGGCGCCCAGGTGAAGCCGCGGCCTCGCCTCGTCGTCGACCCGACGCCATTTGCCGTCGCTGCCACCTCGCCCCCGTCGTCGATCTACCTCGTCGGACCGCCCCGAGCCCACTGCCCTAGTCCCTACTCCCCCACCGTGAGCTCCCCCCCTCTCCCTCGCGCTCACCTCGGCCGTCCCGACGCCCGCGCACGACCACCGCGCTCCGGCTGCGCACTGGGCTCGCCCGACCCGCGCCTGTTGCCCCCGACCACCTCGCCGTGCGTCCCCGCCACCGCAGCTTGCCGTCCCGGCCGCCTGGCCGGCGCCGTGGCCTCCGGCCCCGCCTTGCGCCACTAACTCCCCTGCTCCGGCCGTCTCGGCCATGGCCTCGCCCCTCTCCTGGCGTCGCCACTGGCCGTTGGCCGCGCGCGCCCCACGTCCTGCACCGGCCGCTCGTGCCGCCCCTACCAAGCGGCGCTGGCCCCCAGCGCTCCCGCCCGCGCACCCCCCCTGCGGCCACCTCCGGCGCCGGTGCCCCGGTGTTTCCCCTCGCCCGTGCCGGTTCGGGCGAGCGCCCCCGACCGCGCCTGTTAAGCCCGCTCCAGTGGCCTATGTGCCACTGGCAACTGGGGCCCCTTGGAGTATGACAAGTGGGGCCCAGCCCCAGAAACGTTAAAAGAAATATTAATAAAAATAATTAAATAATTAAATAATAATTAAATTAATTAATTAATTAAGGAATTAATTAAGTTAATTAATCATAATTAGATTAACCTAATTAACTAATTAGTTTAATTAAACAGTAATTAGATTAGTTAAACATTAATTAGACTAAACAGTCAATGACAAACGGGACCCACACGTCAGTTGACCAGTCAACGCCTCTGTTGACTGCTGACGTCATGCTGACGTCAGCGTGCACTGTTCTGGATAATGTTGGATTAAAATATTTAAAATAAATGCTAAAAATGATTTTAATCTTTTAAAATTAATATAAAATAAACCGTAGCTCAGATGAAAAAACTTTGTACATGAAAGTTGCTCAGAACGACGAGACGATTCCGGTTACGCAGCCCGTTCGTCCGCCACACCTCCCTAGCATAGCAAACATGCAACTTTTCCCCTCCGGCTCCTCTGCCCGAAAACACGAAACACCTGGGATAATTTCCCGGATGTTTCCCCCCTTCACCGGTACCACCTCGTACCGCGTTAGGGCACACCTAGCACCACGCTTTGTCATGTCATGCATCGTCTTGCATTTTTTGCATTATATTTATTGTTTCTTCCCCCTCTTCTCTCGCTAGACACCGAGACGGACACCGCTGCTACCCAGTATGACTACGGAGTTGACGACCCCTCTCTCTTGCCAGAGCAACCAGGCAAGCCCCCCCCCTTGATCACCAGATATCGCCTACTCTTCTCTATACTGCTTGCATTAGAGTAGTGTAGCATGTTACTGCTTTCCGTTAATCCTATTCTGATGCATAGCCTGTCATTGTTGCTACAGTCATTGATACCTTACCCGCAATCCTAAATGCTTAGTATAGGATGCTAGTTTATCATCATTGGCCCTACATTCTTGTCAGTCTGCCTTGCTATACTATCGGGCCGTGATCACTTGGGAGGTGATCACGGGTATATACTATACATACATACATACTATACAGATGGTGACTAAAGTCGGGTCAGCTCATTGAGTACCCGCAAGTGATTCTGACGAGGGGGCTGAAAGGACAGGTGGCTCCATCCCGGTAGAGGTGGGCCTGGGTTCCCGACGGCCCTCGACTGTTACTTTGTGGCGGAGCGACAGGGCAGGTTGAGACCGCCTAGGAGAGAGGTGGGCCTGGCCCTGTTCGGCGTTCGCGGACACTTAACACGCTTAACGAGATCTTGGTATTTGATCTGAGTCTGGCTACGAGCCTATACGCACTAACCATCTACGTGGGAGTAGTTATGGGTATCCCGACGTCGTGGTATCAGCCGAAGCACTTCAGACGTCAGCGACGGAGCGGCGCGCGCCGAATTGGACTGGAACGCCACTAGGCTAGGTCTGCTTTCGGCCGCCCACGCAACGTGCAGGTGTGCTCAGGGCGATGGGCCCAGACCCCTGCGCGCTTAGGTTTAGACCGGCGTGCTGGCCTCTCTGTTTTGCCTAGGTGGGGCTGCGACGTGTTGATCTTCCGAGGCCGGGCATGACCCAGGAAAGTGTGTCCGGCCAAATGGGATCGAGCGTGTTGGGCTATGTGGTGCACCCCTGCAGGGAAGTTAATCTATTCGAATAGCCATGATCTTCGGTAATAGGACGACTTGGAGTTGTACCTTGACCTTATGACAACTAGAACCGGATACTTAATAAAACACACCCTTCCAAGTTCCACAGACAACCCGGTGATCACTTTTCTACAGGGCGACGAGGAGAGGATCGCCGGGTAGGATTATGCTATGCGATGCTATTGGAGATGCTACTTGGAGGACTTCAATCTGCTCTCTTCTACATGCTGCAAGATGGAGGCTGCCAGAAGCGTAGTCTTCGACAGGAGTAGCTATCCCCCTCTTATTCTGGCATTCTGCAGTTCAGTCCACCGATATGGCCTCCTTACACATATACCCATGCATATGTAGTGTAGTTCCTTGCTTGCGAGTACTTTGGATGAGTACTCACGGTTGCTTTCTTCCCCCTTTTCCCCTTTCCTTTCGTTCTGGTTGTCGCAGCCAGATGCTGGAGTCCAGGAGCCAGACGCCACCATCGACGACGACCCCTACTACACCGGAGGTGCCTACTACTACGTGCTGCCCGCTGACGACGACCTGGAGTAGTTTAGGAGGATCCCAGGCAGGAGGCCTGCGCCTCTTTCGATCTGTATCCCAGTTTGTGCTAGCCTTCTTAAGGCAAACTTGTTTAACTTATGTCTGTACTCAGATATTGTTGCTTCCGCTGACTCGTCTATGATCGAGCATTTGTATTCGAGCCCTCGAGGCCCCTGGCTTGTATTATGATGCTTCTATGACTTATTTTATTTGTAGAGTTGTGTTGTGATATCTTCCCGTGGGTCCCTGATCTTGATCGTACACATTTGCGTGGATGATTAGTGTACGATTAAATCGGGGGCGTCACAGATATAACATCCGACTTGCGGCGCAACGGGAAGGTCCACACATAATGCGAAAAATCATCAATAATGACAAGGTAATAAAGAAAGCCCGTATTACTTGCAACAGGAGATATCCAAACATCACTATGAATTAACTCAAACGGGTACGATGCAACAAAGGAAGAAGGCCTAAACGGAAGACGAGCATGTTTGCCGAGGCGACATGCATGCCACGAGTGATCCTCGTTCTTATTACACGTGAAAGAAAAACTCCGAAGTATGTGGCGAAGTGTGGCAGGATTAGGATGGCCCAAGCGAGCGTGCCAGAGATCCACTCCGGTGGCGAGAGCAATAGGGGCGGCGGAAGTGGTGGAGGTGGCGGAGTGAACCGGGTAGAGCTCGTCGGGGCTGTCACATTGGCGGAGCACCATCCGCGTGCGAGCGTCCTTAACAGAAAAACCACATTCGTCAAATTCAACAGTGACCGGATTTTCACGTGTAAGAGAACGAACGGAAACAAGATTTTTAATAAGTTCAGGAGAAACAAGAATATTAGACATGGATATAGGAGTGGAGTTAGACGGAAAATATGTATGTCCAATATGGGTGATGGGAAGAGAAGAACCGTCACCGACGGTGATGCGGTTGGAGGTGTGGACAGGATGGGCAGTGTGGAGGTTACCGGGATACGCCACCATATGAGCGGTGGCGCCACTGTCCATGTACCAATCGCCGCCGCCGGTGTAGCTGGACGGGGAAGGAGCGGTGTGGAGAGCCGCCAGAAGAGCCGGGTCCCACGGTGCCGGCGGGAGGGGCGGCGCAGCCGTCAGGGACAGCAGCGGCGGCCCACCTGGCGGCGGTTGCTGCCCGTAGGGCGCTGCATAGGGCTGCGGTGCGGCGTAGTACGCCTGGTGTGACGGAGGCCGAGTGCCGAGAAGGCCCGGAGTAGGGGCCCGAGGAACTGGCATGGAGTAGGCGTGGACAACGCCGGTCCATGGGTTCTGGCCGGCGTACCACGGAGCCGGCGGAGGGGCCTGCTGCTGCGGGCGAGGTGCTCCTCCCTGAGCACCGCCGCCGCCCCCTGCTTGCGGCCACCCCGGCGTCCGCCGCGACGACCCCCCCCATTGGCCGCCGGCTGGGGCGGCGGGAAGGGGGCAGCTGGGGCGGGCGCGAAGGCAGGCGCCGCCGGCTGGGGCGGCGTCGGGCGGGGCGGCTGTGGGGCCAAACCCCCGCGGGTGCCGGCGACAAGGGCGGTGTGGGTCGCGCGTGTCCGTGCCACCCGCATCCGGCGCTCCTCCAGCTTGAGGTATGCGACCACCTTGGCGAAGGTGGACTCCGGGATGAGGGTGAGGTTGGAGGCGGCGTTTCCGAAGTCCTCGTTGAGGCCGCCGGAGAGGGTGCTGATGAGGAGCTCATCGCCGATCTTTTCCCCCAGATCACGGAGCTCATCGGCGAGCTTCTTGAGGCACATGCAAAAATTATCGATGGACGAGTCAAGTTGCTGGCACCCGTAAAACTCACCATAGAGGAGGACCTTGCGCTGTAGCCGATTGTCAGTGAAGAGGCCGTTGAGCTTGGTCCAGACCGCATAGGCGTCGTCCTCGTCGTTCACCACGGTGTGGAAGATGTCGCTGGAGATGGTGAGGTAGAACCAGCGGATGATGGTGGCGTCGAGGATCATCCACTCCTCGTCGTTGATCATGAGCGCCGAGTCCACGGTGCCGTCCACGTGGCCGTGCA
The DNA here is from genome assembly GCF_018294505.1 of Triticum aestivum. Taxonomy (NCBI): domain Eukaryota; kingdom Viridiplantae; phylum Streptophyta; class Magnoliopsida; order Poales; family Poaceae; genus Triticum; species Triticum aestivum. The sequence continues at coordinate 491,082,312 of NC_057801.1, read as the reverse complement.
GGAGGTACTCACGGAACACAAGCGAAAAATACCGCTTCCAAGCGGAGTAGGAGGCGGTGGTGTGATCGAGCTTGACCGGAATGCGCTCATGGATGTTGAGGTCGCGGACGAGGGTGACATCGGGACCGGCGAACGGGTTGGAGACGGTGGAGGAGGAGGAGCTCATGGTGGTTCGGCTCGGGTGGTGGAGGACGGCGCGGGTGAAGGGAAGGGAGGAGGGCGGCGCGGCGCGGGGAGGGAGGGAGGGGCACGGCGCGGGTGGAGGGAGGCGGAAGCGGTTCGGTGCGGCGGCGGCGGCCTCGGGGAGGAGGCGGGGAGGGCGGGGCGGCGGTGACCAGGGGCGGCGGCGGCGGCCTGAAGAAGGGCGGCGGCGGCGGCAGCTGGTGACGGCGGCATGGAGAGGAGGAGGAGGCGGCGGCGGCGGCTAGGGTTAGGATCGTGCTGCGATAGATACCATGTAGAAGAACAAGATATGGGCTGTGCAATCTCGATGTATTGATCAGTGCACCAGGCACATATATATAAGTATAGAGGTGGGCCACAACATCAACTATACAAGGAAACAGAAGATAGGCCCTACACACATATACACGTACACAATATATTCAACAGACCCAACATCATCTTGTAGAAAGAGAGCCACTCATCCTGACTGATTAACTTGTACTCCCTCCCTAACTTAATATAAGACTTTCTTGGCACTGTCATAAACCCTAAAAACTCTAAAACGTCTTATGAAAAGTTACAGAGGGAGTAGCTAGCATGTCAGATCCATCAAGAGATGCGCCAATCAAACACAGTGTAGGCACAAGCATACCGCCAGGTGTAAATTCTGAAACTCAACACATCAGGCCAGAGTCAAGTTCCAGATGAAACTTTATCGTACCTGCCAACAACTAATTTTTTTTCGACAAAGGGTGCTTTTTTATTGACTCATAGTGTAGCATCGAGGGATACAATCATAATGAGTACACACCCGGCCTCTGCACAACTAGGATGCACACAGCCAACACAACACACGCACCCACACGATCACTTCGGCAAAGAGCAAAGTCATAAAAGACCAAAGCTATGCCTAGGTGGAGAAAAGAAAACCCGAAGAATTGAAAGCAACGATAAACGGTATACAACAGTGACCATCGGCGTCAACCATCTCTTCACAACACAAGGACTATGAGAAAGGCTCTTCAAAAGCGACGCCTCAAGGAAGGGAACGACGTTCAAGCGCCGCCGTCGCCGAATCCAACCACACCAAGGTTAGATCATGGGTTTTCACCCTGAAGATGTTGTCCGAGCCAATTCCAAGCAATGCCCTCATCAGGATAACGAGGCAAAAGAACGTCGCCATTGCCAGATATGACCAACTAGGGTCAAACCTATGGTTTTCACCACGGAGCTCGAGACTAGGTACTACAAAAGTACCAGCCAATCGAAGTAGTCTTGTGTCGTCTCCTCCACTTTCCTCGATTCCAGTAGTTGCATATGCGCACGGTCCTTGTGACGAGGGATGCCCACGCCCGTACGAGCAAGCTGATAAGATGAGACAAGATCTTCTCTCGCCACCATCTGACGAAGACTTTGACGGGGAAGAAGGACTGTCGGCACCACCAAAATCCCGGGATGGGGACACTTTGAAGGCCTACACATCCTCACAAGTAGCAGTTGTTGACTGATCTGTATCAGACGGCAGCTCCACGAGCTGCCACTACCTCCGCCGTCCTCGCCAGTGGACGCAGATCATCCAGGTTGAAGCTCTTCAGGTAACAGTCTAGCCCACAACCACACAGCAGCCTGTGGACCAGATTCACGGCCGAACCTAGTTATCCCAAGCCATGCTTCCGTCAGATACGTGGAGCGCCGAGCCGCCGCTGCAGCATCAACCTTCACAGCCGCCAGCCGCCATCTGCATCTCGTCGAACACGTTGCCCAAAGATCCACGGGAACGGAACCCCGCCGCCGCCGTCAGCCTCCCGGGCAAGGCCCGATGACGCCGACCGGCGGCGGCGAGGGGAAGGCGCACAGGGACGACGCCGGAAAAAGCGGATCGAGCGCCGCCCGAGTCGCCCAGGCGGACGACGCGGGGGCAGACTGGACCAGCTAATAGTATGTTGAAACTCGACCGAGTACATTTTTAAACTATAGTTTAATATAAAAGATAAAAAACAGTATGAAAGAATGTTTTCAGGGAAGTCCAATGATGCATCAAAAGTCAACACTATATATGAAGTTAAATCAAATATTGCAACGTACGTTGACTTTAAGTATAATACTCGTTCATGGACCATCCGCTTGCATATCTCTCAGTTCCACCGTATGTGCCCTCGCAAATCACCGAGGTCACCACATTTAGGGTTTCTTGAACATTTGCGTGGGGCAATTATGATGCGGCAATGCTACACGTACAAACGATTTACAGGCTTTTACAGGATTGTTAATCTTGATTGGTCAATAGATGAGCGGGGCGGCCTACCCTCCTGAAAATCAGGGGAGGAGAGGTTTGTGATTGGTTGTTAGATGGAAGAAGCGTGTAAAAGCGTGTAAGTCTTTGTATGTCTAGCATTTTTGATTATGATGTCGACAGTGTTCCAGAAATCCAGCCAAAAGCCGAGACCTTTGCAATCAAACTGGGGGAAACGCTGCCGCTCGATGGACCAGACCGTGCCTTGTGGCTTGTCTTTCCAACCAAAAGTCGGAACCACCCTGTCGATCTCAAAGTCGAGCGGAGGACACGAACACAAGACGTCCGATCACTGATCACTGATCATCTTTTCTTGTAGCAGTACGAGTGGATTTCCAACTGATCAGCGAGTGAATTTTGGCTTGTTGGTCGTAACATGTCACTCGTCAACAAGTGGATTTTTGCTAGCTGGTCGTGATCGTAATATGTAACTGATCAACAAGTGGATTTCACGCGCGACCGCGCGGGATGATAGAGTACTATCCAAGATCATCACAGATTAACAAGTGGATTTTGCAGGGTAATGGTGCAGGTTTCTTTCTCGTCCGCAGCCCGTCCACACCGGCCGAACCGAAGCCGAACGAACGAACGAACTCACTCCCGTCCAGTGCCCGTGGCCGTGGTCGGTCGGCCCCACGCGCAAATCCAGTCGGACGACGACGCCAGCCCACCTGGCCACCACCACCCCACTCCTCACTCAGCTCACCTTTCGTCTCTTCCTCTCGCTGTTCGCACCCACCACGCCACCGTCGTCGCATCCCCCATCGCACGCGTTTGCTCACGCCACCGCTATATATCTCCCGCGCAACCCATCCCAGGCAGCGCAGCCACACGCAAGTCATCACCAACTCTCATTCCTTCATTCCTTTATCCTATCCTATCCCCGACCTCTCTCCGGCATGGGGAACTTCGCGTCCTGCACGCTGGCCAGGATCCCCGGGGCGGCCAAGGGCGCCAGGGTCGTGCTCCCCGACGGCGGGCTCAGGCTGGTCAGGCCCCCGGCGACGGCGGCCGAGCTCATGCTCGAGGCGCCGGGCCATTTCCTGGCCGACGCGCGCGCGCTGCAGGCCGGGCGCCGGATCGAGGCGCTCGCGGCTGACGAGGACCTCGAGCTCCGGGGCGTCTACGCCGCCTTCCCCATGAAGCGGCTCGGCTCCAAGGCCGCGCCCACGGACTTGGCGCGCCTGGCCGCCGTTTTCGCGAGGGAAGCTCATGGGCGGAGACCCGCTTCGGCCAAGGTGGCGGCCATCGTCGTGGCGCCGCCCGAGGTGGCTTCCGTTGCCGCCGAGGCGGACCTCGCGCCGGTGGCGACCCGGTTGGATGAGATGGCCGTGGACGACGAGGCGGCTGCGGCGGAGATCGGGGAGCTCAAGCAACGGATTAGCGGCGGTCGCTTGTCGAGGCGGCGACCGACGTTGGAGACCATACACGAGGAGAGCTACGCCGCACTGGCATGCTAAAGCTACAAGTCAAGTGGCCATCTAACAAACCGAGAGATGGCAAAGGCTTTCTCTCGTATTCCCCCCCCCCCCCCCCCCCCCCTTTTTTTTTTGACCATGTGTAAATTTGCTGCCTCTTTTTCATGTATTTTTGAGCGATGAAAGGGCAATTGAACCCAAAAATATGGTGGTGGACAAGTGATTAATGAATCAAGGAAATCCATCATTTTATTATTATCAATGAGTCAAGGAGATCGAGCAATTCTCACTTACCCATGGGCAACACTAGTATAATTCTGTTTCTGCTTTTGTTTTCTTAATAGCAATTTCAAAATTCCCTTTTGTTATAATTCAACAACGACAAACGATCTTTTTTTTTCTTTCTTTCTTTGTTGAAAGGATTCATACGTATATACAACGGCTGAGCTGCCACCCGGTGAACCTGGGCAGCCCAGCCAACAACTTTTATTGGGCGAACCAACATGTGGTTGGATGGTTAGAGGGACTGTGGTATCCTCAGCTCATCAGGGTTCAAGTCCTGGTGCTCGCATTTATTTCTAGATTTATTTCAGGATTTCCGGCGATGCACGTTCAGTGGGATGAGACGTTACCGTCGATGACGAGGTGCTTACGGTGACTTCGTAAATTTAAAGATGATATGCCGGTTCAGTCTTTCGGAGGTGCTCATAGGGGTAAGGTGTGCGTGTGTCCGTTCATGGAGGTGAGTGTATGCACATGTATATGATCGCTTGCGACTTTCATTGAAATGTTATAGTAGAACTTGACGATTTTGTTGGTGATTTCCATGGGCAAATGCGTATGTAGTTCCATGACTATTTCTTTCATGTTCTTTTGAAAGATTTTTTTTATGTATTTCTCTAAAATCTTTTCAAAGAGGGCATTTCATTATTGCATGTTTATTTTTCATCATGGAATTCTTTCGGTGTTGTTTCTTGAAAGAAAGGAAAGATTAAAAAATTATATACAGCAAGATATGCGCCAGCCCCAACAAACAAAGGAAAAATGCCAACGGTGTGGAGAGCTAGAAGTTTTTATTAGCTACTAGTTATTTGAAACTCTACATGGGCCATCGAATCACCAAATTGATAGGCTCTTGGTAAAACTTTTTATTTTGATTAAAACCCCTTGCATTGCACATTCCATATATTTTTAAAGGTACATCTTCGAGCTTCTAAATTATATTAAACTTCCTAGAGGTACATTCTAGGATAATATATTATCTCCCAGATTTTGGACATAAACCTATTTGTACCCATGGTCAATAGAACCTCCATTCTCTGTTTTTATTTTTTGAAACAGCCATTCTCTGTTTTTATCAACTTCAATCAGTTTTTTCTTCTTTTTTAGCTCAACAACAATATAATACACTGAACCCTCTTCATATGAAGGGTTTATGTATGTATGTATGTATGTATGTATGTATGTATGTATGTTAGCTACCATTTATCTCTCATTCTTGTGAAAAGGAAAACTTATTATTCATATTTCCTTTTTCCAGTCTTTCGTAAAATGAGCTTATTGTCAGATAATCACACAAAAGCTTTATGCTTGTTTTATTAAGGGTCCTGATAACGCTCACACGTGTGGCATACTAGACATCCGCTCACACACCGTGTGTGGCATGAGCAGGAGGCAGCCCACACAAGCTATGTGTGGGCGAATATTAGAATTGCCCACATGTGTGGGCACAACTGTTTCGTGTCACACGCCCAACAAGTACTATTCCCACCCCGCGCGTGTGACACTAAGCAAATATGCCCACACGTCCCGGTGCAGTTACGTTAGGTACCCGCGGGATGACGATTTAGTTGCCATCCGAGATGGCAGATGTAGTTATTCGGAATGGCAAATGCAGTTATAAAAGCATGTCAACTCTCTCTGTTTTAGTTAACTATAGTTGCCATATCTAATTTATGATAGTTGCCGCATGTAATCAAACCATAGTTGCCGTGTGTGATTAACTACTTGCCACATATGGTCAAACAATAATTGCCATGTGTGTTTACCTAGTTGCCACGTGTGGTCCAACTATAATTGCCATGTATGGTTAATCACAGTTGTCATGTGTGTTTACCCTGGTTGCCACGTACGCGCAACTGCAGTTGCCGTCTAGCAAAGAATTGTAGTTGCCATATGTGTTTACCTAGTTGCCACGTACGCACAACTGCAGTTGCCATCCAACAACGTACGAGTGTCGTGTGGGTGAAAAGCAGTTCACCCACACACGCGTGGACTAGGGGGTGGCTGTGTGGGCAGAAACTAGTTCGCCCATACAGCGCAGCTGGCAAATCACATGCTGCGGGGCGTGTGGGCGAACTCTCCAACGCCCCCACACACGATGATGCCCACGTGACACTTAGATTCTAACATATTCATTTAGGATTCATGCAAAACGGAATCAACGTGGATCAAGGCGTGTGGACGATGTGCAAACATGCCACACATGTGGGCGTTATCGTTTGGGTTTATTAATGATAATGGATCAAGGAGATAGACCCATCCTCACTTACCCATTGGCAGTAGAAGTACTAGTATAGTCTTTTTTTATTTAAGAAATGAAATAACAACTTGAAAACTTCATTTTGATGCCACTCAACAACGCAAACCGACGATCCTTCTTTGTCTAAAGGATTCAAACTACTCCCTCCGTCCGGAAACACTTGTCATCAAAATGAATAAAAGAGAATGTATCTAAATGTATTTTAGTTAAAAATACATCCCTTTTTATCCATTTTGATGACAAGTATTTTCAGACGGAGGGAGTATATAGTTTCACAAGTATTTCTCTCATGTTCTTTTAAACAAAAATATATAGTTATGCATCTCTTTCCTATCGTTTCAAAGAAGAAATTTGGTTATTGCATGTTTTTCTTGAGAACACTGAATTCTTTCCACGTTGTTTTATATATATTAAAGAAGGAAAGAAAAAAGTATTTGTGCAACACGGAATGCATCTGCCCCAACTAACAAGGAATAGGTCACAACGACAAAAAGAGCTAGAAGTTTCGATTATACAAACTCTACATAGGTCATTGCATCACTGAATCGGTAGGCTTGTGATAAAATTTTTATTTCGAGTAAAAACACGTGCGTTTGGTAGTGAATGTTTGGTTTACAACTAAAACTTGATGATAAATGTGAATGAACGCGAATAGGCAGGCGTGGATACGAGAGTGAATTGAGCGAGAGCGAGAGCGTCCCCGCCCTCCATCGTCGTGCGTCACTCCGGCGCCGGCGTCCACCGCGCCTCTCGCGTCCCGGTTCGCGCCACTCCGGCCGGTCCGGCCACCTCGTCTTCCGCCCTGGTCCCGCCTCCTTCTCTGGCACCGCCGCTTGCTGCTGCCATGGCCTCTAGCCCCAGATCTGTTTCCTCCACGGCCCGGCCGGAGGGAGAGAGGCCGATTGTTTCCGGGCTGGGGATCTCGGAGGGCTCGGCGGAGTCTGACGCCCTGCCGGCTCTGTCCAAGAAGGAGCTCTGGCGGCTCCGCCACGGCGAGGGGAACCAGGCGGGTCCCTCCAGGGCCAGGCATGGCGGGCCGCCGCCGCTGCGTGTGGAGGTGATCCCGGAGTTGAGTGACAAGTGCTTCAGGTGTCTTGAAAAAGGCCACTTTCGCCACATGACTGCACCAATCTGGAGGTCTGTTTCCGGTGTGGGATGCCTGGCCATGGCTCCCGTGACTGCAAGCGACCCAGGAGCCCGTCCTTTGCTGATGAGCTCATGCGTGAGGCTATCGCCAAGGTGGCTCGCCGCGCCTCCCCGCGGGTGAGCCCGGATCGCCCGGTGGCTCGCGCGGCCGCCCCCCGCCCCCGCCCCCGTCGCTTCCGCGGGCGGCCGAGGCGGCGTGGCCTCGGCTGGCGCCTCCCAGGCTCCATGTCGCCATGGAGACGGATGAGGGCGAATCAGAAATCTGCGTGGTCCGGCGTTTGCAGTCCATGGAGGATCTGGAGCGTCGGCTGCGCTTCGCCATGGTCGCCTACATGGGCGGTGCTCGGCGGAGGCTGGCGCCACAGCGGGTGCTTGAGGTTCTGGCGGGTAAGCTCGATATCACGGAGGATCAAGTCTCGGTTCACCAGTACAGGCCGGAGGATTTCTTGGTGGTTTTTGCCTCGGCGGCGATCAGGAACAGAGTTGCGGCGTGCCCGGAGGTGGAGTTTCAGGGAGACCGGCTGCTCTTTAGGCCATGGAACCGGCAGTCGCAGGCAGTGCACTCGATCTTCGGCTTCAAGGTTTGGATCGTCATGGAGGGGATCCCGTCCCATGCTTGGGAGAGGGAGACGGCGGAGGAGCTGCTTGGGACGACCTGCAAGGTGGACACGGTGGCGCCGGAAACCAGCTCCAGGACGGATCTCTCCGCTTTCAGGCTGACGGCGTGGACTGCCGACCTGTCACAGCCCCAGTCCAGGCCTTGCTTGTCTTTGCAGTAGTATCCATGCATCATGTTTAAATTTTATGAAACTTGAAATGGGGATGCTTAAACCCTAGCACCAAATGAATTCAACTAGGGTCAAAATAAAATCTTTTTCATTGAACTCAAAATGCCCTCTAAAAGTGTTCAACATTTCTGGTTTGAGGTGGAAGCATCTACCAAAAATGGTTTATATTTTTGCAGGACATGTTTGGTCACTGAATTAAATCATATAGTATTTGCATTTGGGCATTTAAATGCTATTAAATATTTTAAATGCTCAAATAATCATAAACTAAAATGTTTACTGTTTTATATATTCTAAACAGTAGCCATGATTAGTTTCATGATTTTTGGATCGGTTTAAGTATTTTAAATAAAGCCCTAAAGACTACAGAATAATAGAAAAACTGAAACAGAAGAGAGAGAGAGGAAGCCCACCTGGGCCACTTACCTGGCCAGCCCAGCCAACAGGCCCAGCCCACCAGGGGCAGCGCTGTCTTCTTCCTCCTGCCAGTAGGAGAAGCAGCTGCGTGCCCGACGCTCGCCGCGCCACCTCTAGGCTGCCTGCCTGCGCCTCGACCCCTCCTGGAGACGCCACGCACCCCCTCCTGGCTCCCTCACTCTCCCTCGCTCCTCTCCTCCTTTGGCTCTCTCGCACGTTACCACCGAGCACTACCGTCGCCGCCGCTCACTGCCGCTGCGCCCACCGCCGTTCCCTTGCACCGTGGCCGTGACCCCGAGCTCCGCCCGGACCCCAAGCCCCTCTACATCGACCCACTGAAGCCCGGATGCCCCCAAGACGATGTCGCGGCGCTTCTTCCCCGACCACGGCCGCCGGATGCCGCCGTCCGATTCGCCCTCTCCGCCGTCTCCCCGAGCACGCCGACCTGCTCTTCGAACTCACCGTGAGCCCCTATCCATATCCTCTCTCTCCCCGTGCCCGTCCACGCCTTCTAACTACCGTGGCTGTCGGAGCCGACAGCTCCTCGCCGCCGGTCATGTCGCCACCGCGACTATGGCCGTGCAAGCACGCGCCCGAGCTCACCGCTGCACTTGCCGCACTCCCGCGAGTCGAACACATCCGTCCACGGCTCTTCCCGCGCCCCGCACCGCCCACGCCGTTGTCACCCAAACTCCGGCGCCGCCACGAGCTCGACCCCGGCGAGCTCGTTCCACCCCAGCCCCTCTTCCTTGGCTCTCTGGATGCGCAAGAGCGCGGGCTCCCTCCTGGTGCCCTCAGCGCGACCAGCCGCAGCCTGTAGCGCCGCCCCGACAAACTCCGACGAGCCACCACCGTGCTTTTGGTCGCCGGCGTCGACCGCTGACGTCGTTGCTTAATTAAGGCTAATCACCACTAATCCCTCCCTAACAGACGCTGACAGACGGGCCCCACCCGTTAGTTAACCACAGGGTTATTCCCTGTTTAATTTAAGCTAATGACCGTGGCCCCACCGGTCTGTTTGACCTTGCCACCTCAGCGTTGACCGACCCCACAAGTCAGTGCTGACCCGGCTGACGTGGCCATTGACCAGGCCCCACCTGTCATTGACACTGAACATCACTATGTCACTGACCAGTGGACCCCACTGGTCAGGTTTGACCTGGACCGTGCCTCGTTGACCTGCTGACGTCAAGATGATGTCAGGCTGACGCAGTAATGCCCTTTTCTGGATTTATTCTTTTACAGGAAATTCCGGAAATTATTGCAAACTTCTAAAATTCATAGAAATTAATCTGTAACTCCAAATGCAAAGATTTATATATGAAAAATGATCAGAAAAATCCAATCTATCCATCTGCACTAGTTTCATGCATGTTAGAGCAACTTAACCCTGCTGTTTAGATGAAATAAGTTAATGCACCTTTATGACTTCATATAATGGGTTTGCATTTGAATCTTTGGTTCAAATGGACTCATTTCAATCTGTTCTAGCTTGCATTAGCCCAAAACACATTCATATTGCCATGTCATAGCATGCATCATATTGTGCATTGCATTGATCGTGTTTCTTCTCTGTTTGTCGGTGGTGTTCCCCCTCGGTAGACGTTGCACTGACGTTGTGATCGTTGACACTGATGAAGACTCAATGCTATCTTCAGAAGTGCCAGGCAAGCAAAACCCCCTTGTTCATTTCGATACAATCCTACTCTCTCGCCTTGCTCTCTTTTACTGCATTAGGACAACAACGATTCATCTGTTACTTGCTGCGGTAGCTGAACCCCTTTATCCTCTGCATGACCTGTCATTGCCACAATAAACAGATGAAACCCACTAGCATGAGTAGGAGTTGTTTGAGCCCTGATGTGCCTACTCATTCTTGTTTGTTTGTCATGCCTGCTACTGCTTAGAGTTGAGTCAGGTCTGATTCATCGGGAATGAATCAGAGGTGTGTGAACATGTCCTACTGGGTGTGAGCTAAGTGTGTGAACACAATTTGGTAAAGGTATCGGTGAGAGGCCATGTAGGAGTACATGGTGGGTTGTCTCATTGAAGCCGTCCTCAGGAACTGAGTTCTGTGTTTGTGATCCATGATTCAGCTACTACCATGCATTGGGCCCTGAAATATGACCCCGCTCGACTTCTTATTCACCCTAGTCCTCTGTCCAGGAGTTGCAAGTAGTTTCTGGTGTTTGTAGCCTATTGGAGGCCGTGGACAGCGCTGACCATAGGGGTGGGCTGTGATGCGCTAGGTACGTGGCACGGTGTACCGGATGCCCGTTTGGTATCTCGGGAACCCTGTTCACATCGTTTGGGGCTGTGAGCGAAACTTCGGCCGGATCTCCTCATGGATGGAACCCGAATAGGCGATAAACCTGGACTAGAGACTTGAGTGTTTAGGTAGGTCGTGGTCTACACCCACGTCGGCTTTCGCTTGAAGTCTGCCGAGCACATGTCGTGTGCAGACGCTAAGTGGTGGAAACATGTATGAAGAAGTACACCCCTGCAGGGTTAATATCATCTATTCGAATAGCCGTGTCCGCGGTAAAGGACTTCTGGGTTGCCTATAACAGTTCATAGACAAGTGAAAGTGGATACTCTAAAATACGCAAGATAAGCGTGAGTGCTATGGATGGCGTTCTCGTAGGGAGACGGGAGTGGATCCATAGTGGTGTATTGATATGGTGAATATGTGGACTCGTGTGCGCCACCTCAAAAGAGTTACTTGTAGTCGTAGTTTAGGATAGCCACCGAGTCAAAGCTGGCTTGCTGCAGTCAAACTCCACCATCCCCTTTGTTGATAATGATGCATATGTAGTTAGTTCTGATGTAAGTCTTGCTGGGTACATTTGTACTCACGTTTGCCTATTTTATGTTTTTGCAGAGAGACTTCAGTCTCGCTAGTAGTTCCATGTGGACTTCGACGTTTAGCTTGTTACCTCAGCTACGATCTTGTGCCCTCGGCAGGATCTGGTAGATAGTCAGGCTTTCAAGCCTTTTTCATTTGTAGATGTCTGTACTCAGACATATTAGCTTCCGCTTGTGTTTTGACTTGTATGCTCTGAATGTTGGGTCATGAGACCTATGTTTGTAATATTTCGCTCCTCGGAGCCTATTGAATAAAATACTTGAGTTGTAGAGTCATGTTGTGATGCCATGTTGTATTTGCACATATCGAGCATATTGTGTGTATGTTATTGAAATGCTTGGTATGTGTGGGATCTGACTATCTAGTTGTTTATCCTTAGTAGCCTCTCTTACCGGGAAATGTCTCCTAGTGATTCCACTGAGCCATGGTAGCTTGCTACTGCTCCGGAACACTTAGGCTGGCCGGCATGTGTCCTTCTTCGTTCCTGTGTCTGTCCCTTCGGGGAAATGTCACGCGTTGAGTACCGGAGTCCTGTTAGCCCGCTACAGCCCGGTTTACCGGAGTCCTGCTAGCCCAGTGCTACAGCCCGGAACTTACTCGCTGATGACCGACACGTTCGATGCTGGGTCATGGATGCCTATCCCAGTAAGTCTGTGCCACTTTGGGTTTACGACTAGCCATGTCAGCCCGGGCTCCTTTTCATATGGATGCTAGCGACACTATCATATACGTGTGCCAAAAGGCGCAAACGGTCCCGGGCAAAGGTAAGGCGACACCCGTGGGGATACCGTGCGTGAAGGCCGCAAAGTGATATGAGGTGTTACATGCTAGATCGATGTGACATTGAGTCGGGGTCCTGACAGCTTTGGTATCAGAGCTTGACTGCCTGTAGGATTACCAAGCCAAACTGGTCGAAGTTGAGTCTAGAAATGCTTTAGTTATATGTAGGGGAATTGATTGTGGGATGGAACGTAAGGCTCTTTTTACTCCTTATACCTCATGGCCTTCTGATCTGAGTCATCCTCTTCTTTTCTACGGGGTTTAAGAACTAGGCCTTCTCATCTATCTATCAGGATGACGTGTTACTAATCCATAGACTTATAGGATTGGTAGTTTCAAGCCTCAAATCAGTTTCTACTACTTTTAATATGTTCTCAGTTGAACCAGAACCTTGATATTGTGATATTAAGTGGTTATGCCACCATTTTTTTCAGGATGTCTTAAATCATTTCGAGCATTTACAGCCGTTATGCTGTCCGAGTCATCCCAGGTTTCTAAATAGTCTGAAGCATTTGCAAAATCCCTTCCTCCCGTTCCGATGTCCCTTTGGGCCAGATTAACCACACCAATTGCTGAGTTGAGGTATTCTATTGCCTCGACATATATGTTGGAGCTATTATTATGACCCTAGGTGTTTTAGGGAGTCACCTAGTGATTTAGCTATGTTATGTGTTCCCAGTGTGATCATTCTGGCCAACATTCTCGAAAGCATCCTGTGATGCTATTTAGTTAGTAGTCATTCTATTCCTGGGTTTTGAATCCGAGACTCACCCTACTTATCTCATGTTGATAGTCTTTGCTCGTTCCTTTAGGATATTAGTAACCTTTGTATTATTCCTCGTGGTCCGTGGTACTTCCTTCTTCCAAATACTATGAACCGCTTATGGCAGAAGTTTGTTGGATCAAAAGATCACAACAGGAGTGCTCGTGATGAGTTCTCCAATTTATATTGTGACTCTGCCAGTTCTACCTTTCCGCATGGATTATCCGGAAGAAATTTGTTGAACTTGGTTCGACATACTAATCTATGCATCCACAACTCAGAAAATCATATGTTCCTTTGAGTTGTTCCCCTTTAGTTGTATCCTGACCTTCGTCTATCGATTGATAGTCAGGAGTAGTCGTGCATTCGTGTTCATCGATGCCTTTTACTTCTGTGGTCCGTCAAGCCATTCTATTCGGAGTGACTAGGAGAAACAAACTCCAGTACCTTGTCCATTTCTAGGATTGGGTCAAAGCAGTTGTACTCCGCAGATCAAATTGCTAATCTAGCTTTTGCTCTGTTCTACCTTGGAGTATTACCATCTTTATATCAAGAATGTCATGGGAATTGCACACCATCCTATGAACTCTTGATACAGTGATACTTCTTGCCATCATTGTTCATTCCTCGGTCTCCATGTTATTGTAACCGGAATGCCGACAAGTGAATTGTGGTGTGTGAAATCAATATTGCTAGCAACTCCATTGCTTAGCCGCGGTACTACCGCTGCAGGTTGCGGTACTACCGCATGTGCAGCTCTGGCCAGATGAAGGCATGTTGCACAGGGCAATGAGCGATAGAACCGCCGGAGCGGTACTACCGCGCGCCCCTACGGTACTACCGTAAGGCAGGCAACACTAGGCGCAGAGAAGGCACAGACGTAAAAAAATTACTTCCGTACCTACTTCCGCTGAGGGAGGACCTACGCAAAACTCCGGCACGGTACTACCGCACACGAAGGGTGGTACTACCGCGTAGTGCACGGATGTAAAAAATTACATCCGCCCCTACTTCCGCTCATGCTGCTAAGCCTGGCCAGAGCCCATGGTACTACCGCGCTTGCGGCGCGGTACTACCGCATAGGGCACGGATGTAAAAAAATTACATCCGCCCCTACTACCGCTCGAGCAGCTGCGCCTGGCCTGAGGCCACGGTACTACCGCTCCCACAGAGCGGTACTACCGCGAGGGCCTGCGGTACTACTGCTCCGGAGAGCAGTACTACCGCATGCCCCAAATCAGCAACACTAGGAGTCCTTCATTTTGCAGAGAAGACAACAGAGGAAAACACTAAAAACCAGAACTGCCATAACTTCTGCAAATGAGCTCCGAATTGAGCAAACTCAAGCTTGTTGGATAGAGGAAGACGAGTAGCATCAAAACAGCGAAGAACCGGCAGAGCCTCCAACATCGAAAACATCATAGAAGATGCAGGGGAGGTATGCCTAACAAGAGAGGAGAGAAACCTCCAACAGAGAAGAACCGGCAGAGCCTCCAACATCGAAAACATCATCGAAGATGCATGTAGACTCCGTTTTCGATGAACTCGAGCTTGTCATGAAAATGACCAAAAGATCCAAATCTCACAAGGAGAATAACCAAACAAGAACCAATAAAGATGATGCAAGGATGCAATGGTTTGAGCTCTCTACAAACGATACGATCAAGCAACTCATCGAGAGCCCCCCTTGATAGTACGACAATCGATCCTATAACCCGGTCTCCCACAACTACCATGAGACCGGTAAAATAGAAGACCTATCAAGGGCAAACCTTTGCCTTGCACAAAGTCCACTTGAGCTAGATGATGACGATCTACTCCTCCTCAAGATGGACCACCTTTCTTGACTGCATTGGCTCGATGAAGACTAGTTGATTGCTCCCCCATACTCCACTATGAGTGAGCCACTCTTCCGCTCATCTTCACAAGTCCATTGTCACCATAATGGACGGCAAGCTTCAAGCACTTGATCTCTTCGTGATGCATCACTTGAACTTGCACACCGCAACCTAACCCCACAAAGAACTCTCATGAAGACCATGGGTTAGCACACAAAGCGTAATGGACAATGCTTACCATACCATGGGATCACTTGATCCCTCGATACATCTTGTGCGCTTTGTGTGTTGAATCTTTCCAACTCTCTTCATTTGAATAGTAGACATGAATGATCACACAATCTTTTTCTTCAAGACATGCTTGCAATAGGCTCAACACTCACATGACCAATCTTTGGATAATTCCTTAATAGCACGGTGGTCATCACAAACTCTCCTTGAAACCAACAAATGGACTCCAAGAAAAGCCTATGGACAAACCCTTCAAATGTAACTCAAGGCAACCATTAGTCCATAGAGATTGTCATCAATTACCAAAACCAAACATGGGGGCACCGCATGTTCTTTCAGCAGGTCTCTCTATGGATCTACACCCCCAAGTGTTGTGATGGAATGTTCGTGGCCTGAACAATCCGGCAAAGCGCAAGGCTGTGAGAGAATTCATGTGCATGGTGAAGTGTAACTTGGTGTGTTTCCAGGAAACCAAAATGGATGTAATGGACCATTTCATTGTTATGCAATGTCTAGGGCCATCTTTTGATGGCTTCACTTACTTGCCGTCTCATGAGACGAGGGGTGGCATTTTATTGGCATGGGATAGCTCGGTGTTGACGGTGGACACTTTCCAGTATAACACTAACTTCATTACGGGTCTGGTACACACGAAGATTGGAGACCCTTGGTGGATTTCGGTGGTTTACGGGCCACAAGGTGACGAGGAGAAGTGCCAGTTTTTGCTGGACCTAGACGCGAGACGTGCGGGGTGCCCGGGGCCGTGGATGCTGCTGGGAGACTTCAACATGATACTACGGGCCGCGGAGAAGAGCAACAGCAACCTTAACAGAACGATGATGAACAAATTCAGGCAGTTTGTGGATGACCAAGAGCTCAAGGAGATGTACATGCACGGCCGTAAATTTACGTGGTCCAATGAACGAATGATGCCGATCCTCACCAAGATTGACCGTGTGCTTATTTCGGCGGACTGGGAGCTAGAGAATCCGGCCTATCTGCTGCAGGTGCTCTCTACTGGAGTTTCGGACCATGCACCTTTGCATTTGTCCACGAGCGCTAGCTTCTGCCCAAAGAAAAGGTTCTGCTTCGAGCTTTTCTGGACGAGAATGGATGGCTTCGAGGATGCTGTGAGAGATGCCTGGGTGTGTGATGCGGGCATTGCGGATCCATATAAGAGGTTGGATGCTTTGTTGCGAAACACGGCTAGCCACTTGCAAGCGTGGGGCCAATGCAAGTTAGGCAATGTGAAGATGCTTATGCAGGTGGCCACTTGGGTCATTCATAGGCTGGACGTAGCCCAGGAGAATAGAGTTCTGCAGATGGAGGAGGCATGGCTACGAAGAACACTGAAACATTCGCTCCTCGGTTTGGCCGCGCTCGAGAGAACTATTGACCGACAGAGGTCGAGGCTTAAGTGGATCAAAGAGGGTGACGCCAACACCAAGCTGCTCCAAGCTGTGGCCAATGGTAGAAGGACCAAGAACTACATCCGGCATATCAAGCATGGAGGCAAAATCATTAGGACTAGGAGAGAATGGTGGACACATCTGGGGAGGTGTACAAGCAACTGATGGGCACGGCACAGGCCAGGGATCACACCCTCAACTTACAATACCTGCAGATGGAGCTGGCTGAACTGAGCATGCTTGAGGAGATCATCATGGAGGAGGAAGTTTGGCAGGTCATCAAGGAAATGGCACCGGATCGTGCGCCGGGACCGGATGGTTTCATCGGAGCGTTCTTCCAAAGAGCCTGGCTGATCATTAAACCGGACATCATGGCCGTGATGCTTAAGCTATATGTGGGGGACACTAGGGGCTTTGCTAAGCTCAACAAGGCGCACATAATCCTCATTCCAAAAAAACCGGATGCGGAGGAGGTTGGGGATTACCGGCCGATCAATTTAATCCATAGCATCCCCAAGCTCTTTGCTAAGGTTCTCGCCAACCGGCTGCGCAGTCAAATGCTGGAGATTGTGGCCACGAACCAATCTGCGTTTATTAAAGGAAGGCATCTGCATGATAACTTCTTGTTGGTTCGACAAGTGGCGCGGAAGATTCATGCTAAAAGAGTCCCAGGAGTGTTCATGAAGCTGGATATCTCAAGGGCTTTTGACTCGCTATCATGGCCTTTTTTGTTCGAGGTGATGCGGGCAAAGGGTTTTGGGTAGAGATGGATGACTTGGATAAATGCAATTTTGCACTCGGCTAGCACCAAGGTGGTGGTGAATGGTGTTCCAGGAAGGAGTTTCTTGCACGCCTGCGGCCTACGCCAAGGCGACCCAATATCACCAATGCTCTTTGTCATTGCCATGGATGCGCTGACGGCGTGTCAGGACCCCGATTCTATGCCACACCGATCTAGCATGTAACACCTCATATCACTTTGCGGCCCTCACGCACGGTATTCCCACGGGTGTCGCCTTACCATGCCCGGGACCGTTTGCGTCTTTTGGCACACGTATATGATGGTGTCGCTAGCATCCATATGACAAGAACCCGGGCTGACATGGCTAGTCGTGAACCCGAAGTGGCACTAACTTACAGGGACAGGCATACATGACCCAGCAACGAACGTGTCGGTCATCAGCGAGTGAATCCGTGCTGTAGCAACTGGGCTAGCAGGACTCCGGTAAACCGGGCTGCAGCAGGCTAACAGGACTCCGGTAGACACCGCGTGACATTTCCCCGAAGGGACAGACACAGGAACGAAGAAGGACACATGCCGGCCAGCATACGTGTTCCGGAGCAGTAGCAAGCTACCAGGGCTCAGTGGAAGCACTAGGAGACATTTCCCGATAAGAGAGGCTACTAAGGATAAACAACTAGATAGTCAGATCCCACACATAGCAATACACATTACATGTACGCATAACATGCAAGTATGTGTTGTACAACATGGCATCACAGCATAACTCAACAACTCATATAGATAAGGCTCAAAGAGCCATCATAGCATTATTACAAACAGGGGTCACATGACCCAACATTCAGAGCAAACAAGCAACAAGCAGAAGCATTACATGTCTGAGTACAGACATCTACAAATGAAAAAGGCTGAAGAGCCTGACTATCTACAACATCCGATCAAGATCGTAGCTGAGGTACAAGCTACTTGTCGAAGCCCATGAGATCACTAGTAAGACCGAAGTCTCTGCTGCAAAAACATAAATAAAGCAACATGAGTACAAAGGTACTCAGCAAGACTTACATCAGATCCTATCATACATGCACTTGTATCAAGAGGGTAATGTGGGGTTTAGTTGCAGCAAGCCAGCTTTGACTCTGTGGCTATCCTGTTCTACGACTACCAGAACTTCTTTGAGGTGAAATGGCGCACATGAGTCCACTAATCACCACAAAATACACTACTATGGATTCATCCCCGTCTCCCTACGAGAAGGCCATCCATATCACTCACACTTGTCTTGAGCATTTTAGAGTATCCACTTCAAGTTGTCTATGTACCATGTAAGCATCCAAGAAGTCCATAACTGTGGACCCGGCTATTCGAATAGATCATGTTAACCCTGCAGGGGTGTACTTCTTCACACACGCTCTCGCCACTTACCGCCATGTACACGTCATGTATCTCGGCAACCTTCAAGCGGAAGCCTGGCGAGGGTGTCGGCCATGACCTGACTAACCACACAAGACTCTAGCCCAGGTTTATCGCCTATTCGGGTTCCATCCGCAAGGAGATCCGGCCGGGGTGTTGCTCACGGCCCCAAACGATGTGGGCAGGGTTCCCGAGCCCACCATCCAGGTGCCACTCGGTACACCAGGCCACGTGTGCCTAGTCTGTCCCAAGCCCACCCTGCCGGGTGCCACTTGGTAGAAAAATAGCACTACCTACAAACACCAGAAACTAGTTGCGACTCCTGGACAGAGATCAAGTTGGTTAATAAGTCGAGAGGGGTCGAGTTACCGGAACCCAATGTGTGGTAGTATCGATTCATTGGACAACATACATAGAACTCAGTGCTTAAGGACGGTTCCAGTGAGACAACCCACCATGTACTCCTACATGGCCTCTCACCGCTACCTTTACCAAATCGTGTTCACACACTTCACTCTCAGCATCAGAACATATCATAACACTCCAATTCATTCCCAATGAATCAGACCTGACACAACTCTAAGCAATAGCAGGCATAGCATGGTAGGAACACAACATGGCTCAATCAACTCCTACACATGCTAGTGGGTTTCAACTATTTACTGTGGCAATGACAGGTCATGCAGAGGAATGGGTTCAACTACCGCAACACAAAGTAGCAGATGAATCGTTGTTGTCCTAATGCAATAACTGAGAGCAGGAGCGAGAGAGTAGGATTGTATCGGAATGAACAAGGGGGTTTGCTTGCCTGGTAGATCAACAGAGGGGGCACTGCTCCTCAGACAGGTACTCTAGAACACTCTCCGGAGCAGGACCTATCGAGAAGGAACGGTGTAGGCAATCAATACACCAGCATATGCAACAATATGATGCATGAGCATGGCATGTAGATGTGATGTTGTTTGTGCTAATGCATCTAGCATTCTATTTGGAAGAGATCCATTTGAACCAAGGGTTCAAATG
Source organism: Triticum aestivum (assembly GCF_018294505.1). Classification (NCBI taxonomy): domain Eukaryota; kingdom Viridiplantae; phylum Streptophyta; class Magnoliopsida; order Poales; family Poaceae; genus Triticum; species Triticum aestivum. The sequence goes on along the minus strand of NC_057801.1, from coordinate 491,062,481 downwards.
CAACTCTAAATTAAGTCTCTTAAAATGCCATAATGTGTTTACTCATATACAGCATGTATAAGTTGGTTTGTCATGCATGAAACTAGTACAGATGGAAAGATAGCATTTTTCTGATAATTTTTCATATATAAATTATTTCAATCTGAGCTACGGTTGAATTTCTATGATTTTTTGAAGTTAATAGCATTTTCTGGAATTTCCTGGATTATATTAAATCCAGAAAATGATTAACTGCGTCATCATAGCGTCATGCTGACCTCAGCACGTCAACGGACCCGGTCCAGGTCAAACCTGACCAGTGGGGCCCACTGGTCAGTGACTCACTAGGCAAACCCGGTCAAATCCAGCGCTGACTGGGTTTGACCGGTGCTGGGGCCCGCTGCCAGTGGCAGTGAGGTGGCTAATTAGGTGGGGTTAGTCCTAATGACGCTCCACGTCAGCACCCGCCAGAGCACGGCCGACGACGACCATATCACGCGGCGGAGGCTCACCGGACTGGCTCGGGACGGCGCTACAGAGGGTAGTTTGCGATGGGGTTTGGCTCTACAGGGAGCTGGAGGAGTGGCGCATCCACTGGTGGCAGCGACTGGAGCTGGGGTGGCCTGTAGCGGCACGGGGGAGGCTGCGAGCGGGTCCGCGCGACTCGCCGGAGTGCACTGAGTGCAGCGATGGCTCCGGCCATGGTGGAAACGACGGCTACGACACGGGAACGAGGGGGAAGAAGAGAGGGGAAATGGGGAGATGCTCACGGCGGACTCGACGGGCTTGTCGGCGAGCTCGGGGACACGCTGAAGACGGCGGGGCAGCGAAGATGATCTCCAGCGACCGGAGATGTAGACAGCGGCGAGGCGGCTCTCCAGGGCCTCCCGAGGCGCGTGGCTTGATGGGGAGGTAGCCGGCGATGTGGCGGAGCTTCTGAGCACGGGGAGAGGGCGAGGGGGAGGCGGTGGCCGCGGTGGTGCTCGGCGGCGACGGCGGGCGCGTTCGGTGAGGTGGGGAACGGCGAGGGAGAGAGCAGGAGGAGAGTGAGTGGGGCGTGGGGTGGCACGTGGCATCGCACGGGGCATCTAGAACGACGAGAGGGAGGACAGGCAGGCAGGGAGGGAGGAGGTGGCGCGGCACAATGGTGCGCGCGCGTCAGGCACGCGCCCATCTTCCTGTCGAGGACGAAGACGACAGAGGAGGGGGGCCAAGTGGGCTGGGCTGGCCAACTGGGCCGGCCAGGCCGCATAGTGCCAGGCTGCACAGGGAGGTAAGTGCAGGTGGGTTTCTTCCCTTTTGTTTCTTTTCTATTTTTCTGACATATGTTTTGATTTAATAAAATACTAAACCATTTTATTTTCTTATACCAATTTTTGTAGGAACTAGTGGCATTATACCAGAGCTCCTCATCAACTAGCATAATTTTTGGACAATATTGTATATATATAACAATATATATCCAAAGCAAATATTTACTGCATTAATTCCAAATGCCCAAAATAAATACTTATGAGCTCCTAAAAATATTGGTTTGATTTTTATCTCTGTCCAATATTTTCAGAGAGCAACATGAGCATTTTCTTGGACCCTTTTGGAGCAATTTTTATTTGGGTCATTTCTAGAAATGATTCTGAGGGTTTCACAAATCCTCATTTCAAATTTAAATGAAATTTAAACATGATGCACAATTGACTAACTAGTCTAGGTCATACCAGAACTGGGGATGTGACATGGCGCTTGTTCACAAGGCCTCAGATTTGGAAGTGCTCAGCTCATACACTGGCATTTCGTCACTGCAAAGGCTTTCGATCTATGCGGATGATGTAACGCTGTTTGTCAAGCCTTCGTGGCAAGACTTGTCGGCCATTCGGGAGATGCTGGATGTGTTTGGAGAGGCCTCGGGACTAAAAGTTAACTACCGCAAATCATTGGCGATTTTGATCCGAGGCGACCAGGAGGATAGGGATCGGGTGGCTGGATTACTGCAGTGTGGGCTTGCTGAATTTCCATGCAAGTATCTTGGCTTACGGCTTGCGATCAGAAGCTTAACGCGGGCTGAATGGATGCCCATGCTGGACCAAGTCCGGAAGGTGATTCCTGCCTGGCAAAGAGGCCTTATACAGCGGCCCGGTCGGCTTGTTTTGGTTCAGTTCGTCGTTGCAGCTAGACCGGTGCACCACCTGATGATTACGGACGCTCCAATTTGGGTTTTCGAGGAGATGGATAAATGGATGAGGTCGTTCTTTTGGGATGGTAAGGAGAAAAGTAATGGAGGACAATGCCTGGTGGCCTGGGACCAGGTCTGCAGGTCGAAGCAATTTGGAGGGCTGGGGATTAAGAACTTGAAGGCCCAGGCCCTAGCCTTGCGAGTGAGGTGGGAGTGGCTTAGGAGAACTGACCCCGGGAGACCATGGCAAGGTTTACCTACGGCAGAGGATCACAACGCAAGGGTCGTGTTCGACGCCATGGTCAGGATTGAGGTTGGGAGGGGTGATAGAGTCCTGTTCTGGAGGGACAAGTGGATACATGGGTTCGACGTAGCTGACATCGTGCCTCGCTTGATCGAGACGGTGCCAACGAGGATTGCTAACAGCCGGACCGTTCATCAAGCACTCGCGGAGGACAGGTGGTACGAGGACTGCGAAGCTACTGCTTCCTTCACTGCCCAATTACAGTGCATGCACCTTTGCCATGCGCTGGCATTGGTGCACCGAGATGTGAATGAGCCAGACATATTTGGTTGGCTGGCGACGACCGCGGCGACCTACTCGGCCCAATCGGTCTATTCCTACCTTTGCTCTGGGCTCCAGAGATCACCGACGGGGGCTTGTACTTGGAGAAGCTAGGCGACACTCAAGTGCAAGCTATTTATTTGGCTAGCGCTGCAACACAGATTATGGACATCAGATAGAAGAGCACGTCACGGTCTTCAGGACCAACCATCTTCCTGCTTCACGTGCTTACAAGCAGAGGACAATGTTGATCACATTCTGGCCAAGTGTACTTTTGCGTAGGAGGTGTGGCACCGAGTGTTTGACATGCTAGGCATCAATGCTCTAGGAACAACTCAGAATGACACCTTCTCGGACTGGTGGATGAGAGAAAGGAAAAAATTTAGGGGAGCAGACAGAAGAGGTTTCGATACGCTGGTGACGGCCGGGGCTTGGATACTTTGGAAGCAAAGAAACGCAAGGGTGTTCAACAGACACGATCAACAGAAGCCGGCACCCCTTGCCACTAACCTAGTGCTCGATGAAATCACGACATGGCACACGGCAGGACTTGGAGCGGGACGTCTACAACGATTCGTGAGGAGTTAGTTTAGCGAGCATGGAGTTGGAGTAGGTGTGTGTTTCCCATCCTGGGTTGTTCGCACCCGGGATGAGCCTCTTGTAAATAACTCTCTTTTCGTCTATAAAGATATGGTACGCCATTGGCGTACTCTCGAAAAAAAACTTGGCTAGCCAATGTTTTGGCAAGCCAATTTTTTGGCAAGCCAACATTTAGTAAATCAAAATTTACCAATATTTAGAAATTATTCCTAAACTCGGTGTTTTTTTGCCCAAACAATGGCATGCCAAACGATGGCATCAAATTAAGCAGGCCATTAAGGCGCTTTTGTGACGAGCTCCCAAGGGCCAAGCCTCCTCCTTCAAGAAAGAAAGCTAGGATTTCTGCCTCTCGTCGGCGCCGCCGCAGGTCCGCCTCGTCTCTGATGGCCCTAGGACCATGGAGGCGCGGTGGATCCTGCCAAGGACAGGCGGGAGGGCTCTGTTTTTAGTTTTTTTTTTCCAGTTTTGTTAGGGTTTATGTCCTGCTCAGGAAGGTGAGACGGCGGCGGCTCCGTGAAGATGGAATAAAGGTCCCGCCAAGCCCCGTTCCAACGGTGCGTCTAGCATCGTTGATGGACGTGTGGAGGTGTGTCTCCGACGGATCTATCTTTGGTGGATTTGCTCGAATCTCGTCATTGTTCGTCTACGTTCGTGTGTCGTAGGGTTGGATTCTTCCGACCTACGTTATTCTTCATCCGCGGCGGTTGTTGTTCTGGTGCGTTGGTCCTATGGGGCCTTAGCACGATGACTTCCCAACTGTCTACTACAACAAGTTGTGCCCGACTCCGACGATGGAGGGGCAATGACGGTGGCGCGCCTTCGGCTCGCTTCAATGATTTTAGTCATCGTTAGGTGATCTACACGAATCTGGATGTAATTTTTATTTCTGGTGTTCGTTGTACTACCATGATTGAAGATAAATAGATCAAAAGTTTTTTCGCAAATATATATATATATATATATATATATATATATATATATATATATATATTTCTTAGAGTAATATGTCCACTCAGAAAATTTGGACATAAACCCATGTACACACACAGTCAAACTAAGTACTACCATCCACTCGGGGGGAAAACACTAAATACTAGGAGTATGCCTGGGAAATTCTCCTTGGTTCCTGGGTGTATATACGCCCTATATGAGAATTGTTTTTAAAAAAGTCAAAACATATATTTTTTAATAAACTTGACTTCTTTTTTGCACCACTATATAAATTTTCACGAATAAAAACCCAGTGTTGGCTTCCGGTTAACACTACAAAAATGATTTACTATTATAAGTCACCATTCACGGTATTTTAACCAAATTTTTTGTTTTTTCTTGAAAAGAAGTCAACGGGGCTTTTCCTTTTTGTGGTTTTTTTACAAGTACTATGAAAAACCAAGTTTATTTTGAAAATATTTTCAGAATTTTTGACTTTTTATTTAAGGACAGTGCTAACTTCCGACTGTTTGGAAGTTAAGTAACAGATCCGAACAACCTCCTCTCTAATTGCTCTTTGATCACGCATGTAGCCACGCACATGCACACTTTCTTTGTTTCTTTGCGCCGACATGCAGACTCTCCGTGCTTGGACAGTAGATGCATGCAGGAAAAACAAAAAACTGATGTAAGCAAATATTCCATCTAAAAAATAAAATTTAAAATGTTTTGTAGCTCAAACCGTTGGTCTGATTGAAAAACCATTTACACATAAAAGATTCGTCGCGACGAGACTGTCGGCGTTTTAGGAACGGGGGTACCCAGACTTGCCTGCCTGCAGCCTGCGGCGTGGCTCAAGGAGTGGCCCAGTACGGCCCATCTTCATCAGCACATGCTCAAGACCCTCACGAGGGGTCAAGCCTCGCGGGGTGGACGACAGGAGGCTTCCTCAGGCACGGCCTCGTCAGGCTGGCTCGCGAGGAGGCGGAGAGATCAAGGCAGGGTACCTCACGAGGTGCCAATGACGCAATCCATGACGACCAAGGCCAGGCGGGCGCCAGGCGGGCGCCGCCCTGTGCAGAGTCCTTGTTTCCCCTTTGGTGCGAAGGGAGCAAGCGCAGGCAAGGGTATCAAGCAAAGGCAACCATTTCGGTGCAACGAGACCAAGACCAGCAGGACGGCAGAGCGAAGGTCATCGTGGAGTCCAAGCCGGCGTCACCGTTAGGGTCTTTGGCAAGCGAGGACCAACTTTAGTCAGGATAAGTGTACTAGATGTTCCCTTCAAAATGGCCAATTGTTGGCGCCCTTCCCGCTCAATATTTGGGAAGAGACCCGGGGCCTTCGCCTATAAATAGGACTAGCCACCCACAGGGTAGAAAAAAGGGAGATCGAATCCGCATCTGAGAGAGAGAGAGAGAGAGAGAGAGAGGCGACTGAACTCCCCTAGCAGTTCATCGCACCAGCCGAGAACAAACCCCCGCGAGGCTGTTCTTCCCTTGTACTGTTCCTCATCAGCCCCAGAGGCAATCCACCACACCACAAACTGGAGTAGGGTATTACACCACAATGGTGGCCTGAACCAGTATAAATCTCTTGTCCCATGTGTTGTTCTTTGTGTAGTCTAGATCCTGGCGAGGCGGTGAGACATTGGTAGGCTGGGAGTGTGATCTTCGCGTGCACCCCAATGTTCGAACCTCGAGGGTCTGCCGGAACCCAAAATCCGACATTTGGCGCGCCAGGTAGGGGTGTGCCGGGATCTGCCTTCCGTCGCCTCGTGTTTCGCCGCCCGTCCCATCCATGTCAGACACACGTCGCGCCCACGCCGAGCGCCGAGCCGCTCTCGCCACTCACGTCGCCCAGACGGCCCCCGTCGGCGGGCACCCCCGCCGTTCCCCGTCGCCTGCCGTCAACGCCGCCACCGGCCTGGCGGGGAACGAGCAACATGCATCATCCCTGCATCCTTCAGTGCGGCGAGAAGGCCGCACTGCCACCCCATCACTGACTCCGGCCGGCTCCTGTCCCACGCCCGTCGCGCTCCTGCGGATGCGCACGCCGTGCTACTCCTGGCGCGGGAGCTCCTGCACTACCGTCCCGTCGACGACCTCTACGACGAGTGGCTCGCCCGCATCACCGAGCTCATCAGTGCCGCTGGGTGCTCCCCTGCACCATCCCTCTCATTGCACCGCGCCCCGCCCTGCGCGGGCGATGAAGCTCCGGGGGCGCCTCAGCCGCCTCCCCCTCAAGAAGGCGCCTTGGCCCCAAGGCGCGTGGCCCCTGGTCGGAACCCACTCCGTCCGGCGCCAGCACAGCAAGAGAAGAGCTGCCAAGAGATCCCTCGTCCACAAGAAGCCGCCCGTGTGCTCCCCGCACCGGCCCGGCATGAATGCGCACCTGCTCCAGCGCATCAAGACCCCACACTGCACCTGGTTGCAGCGCACAGAGACCCGCAAAATCAAGGTCTCTGTCACCAAAGGGCTCCCGCAGCCACTGCAGGCTGCCGTGCCTTCTCCGCCGAGCTGCGCAGCATGGCTTGGCCGGGCAAGTTCAAGCCAGACCTGCCCCGCGCTACGATGGCACGGCTGACCCTACTGAGTTCCTCCAGCTCTACGAGCTGGGCATCGAAGCCGCCAACGGGACGAGAAGGTCATGCCGAACTGGTTCCCCATGGCGCTCAAGGACGGCGCCCGCACCTGGCTCCTGAACCTGGCTCCTGGCACGATATCCTCCTGGGACGAGACACACACCCGATTCATCGCCAACTTCCAAGGCACCCGCGACCGGCCCTGTAGAAGTTCATCCAGCACTTCAATAGCGCTCGCCTTAAGATCCCCAAGGTGTCTGAGGAGGCCATCATCTCAGCCTTCTCCGATGGCGTGCGTGACGTCAAGATGAAGGAGGAGCTCGCGATCCATGAAGACCTATGCACCTCCCTGGAGCTGTTCAATCTGGCGACCAAGTGCGCTAGGGCTGAGGAAGGGCGCCTTTCCCTCCTCGAGCTGCCAGCTGCTGACCCAGAAGAGAAGAAGCCCAAGGCCAAGTACGTGAAGCGCAAGGGGGCTATCGTTCTTGCAGCAGAGCCAGACACCAAGCGAGGCAGGGATCAGCCCGAGTCATCCAAGGGCAGCCGGTACTGCATGTACCACGACCTCCACACCCACAACACCAACGAATGCCAAGAGCTCAGGGCCGTGCGAGACGTGCATGCTGGCCGACGCCCCGAGTGCAGCGACAGCGGCTATGTCCGAGGAGGAGGAAGAGGTGGAGGACGATGGGAAGACCATGGCCCTTGCCAAGGGTGGCATGACCGACCTCGCGAGGACCGCTGGCAGGACCAGCCTCGTGAGGGAGGTTGGAGGGACCCACCTCGCGAGGGGGGTTGGAGGGATCAACCTCGCGAGGATCGCCCACAAGGCAATGCGGGCCTCCCTCCTCTGCCACCACAGCCAAGGAGGAATGAAGACCATCACCAGGACGAGGGGGCTGGAGGCTTCCAGGAGCCGCGCGCAATCGCTTGCATCTTGGGCGGCGCATAAGCCCCAGCCTCTCAGCGCATCTTCAAGCAGTTTGCTCGCGAAGTGAATGCAGTCCTCCCCAAGCTTGAGGCCACACGCCCTCTCAGGTGGTCAGCATGCGCTATCACGTTCAGCTCAGCGGATCAGCTCAAGTGCGCGGCCACGGCAGGAGTCCTCCCGATGCTTTGTTCTCCAATCATCAGCAATGTGCAAGTCACCAGGACCCTCATCGATTGCGGAGCAGGGCTCAATGTCCTATCCGTCGAGACGTTCAACAATCTCCAAGTGCCATACAATCAGCTACAGCCAACCAAGCCTTTCTCATGAGTCACTAATGGTTCCACGATTCCGATAGGGCAGGTCCGCCTTCCTGTTACCTTTGGGAAGCGCGACAACTACCGCACCGAGCTCATTGACTTCGACGTCGCTCACATCCGCCTGCCGTACAATGCCATCCTCGGGTACCCAGCCCTGGCCAAGTTCATGGCCGTGACCCATCATGGCTACAATGTCCTCAAGATGCCAGGAAGCGGTGGAGTCATCACTGTGCCATGTGAAGAGAGAGACGCTGTGTGTTCTCTAGAACGTGCTTTCCAAGCCGCATCGATTGAAGACCCAGATCACAGGAACGGGAGGCTTCCCGAGGCTGCTCCTAAGAAGAAGAAGACATCACCTGGCTCGACCCCTCGGGAGGCAGGCCCCTCAGGGTCCGCGCCTGTTCAAGGGGCACCTCCTTCTGTCGCATAGGGAGGCGCGCCCGGCGCCCTCCTCGAACAGGGCTCAGGGGCTCTCTTCTGGAGGGCCATCGACTTTGCTAAGATCACGAGGGAGGCGCTCGGGCACCACTTGGAGGCGTGCTTCAACGCACGTTTCCCTCAGGAAGGAGCAAAGCAAGGAGGGCCAAACCCTTAGGAATTCGTCAGCGAGATCATTCAGGAGCTGCAGGAGTCAAGAGTCATGAATGGCAGCCGCCGCTTGCCCGCCGTAGCTCCCCATCCAGGCGAGGATGGTGGGTTGCGCGTCTGCATCGACATACCAGGACTCAATCAAGCCGCCTCTCAGGAGCGCCTCTGGCCCTCACGCGTGGGGCGCTGCGAAGGCCCACCCCACAGCTATGTTTGCATGCCTTACAGCCTGCCAAATGTGGTTGCTGTGCGTCAGCGCCTCATGAGGGGCATCTTGGAGGCTCAGGCGGTCAGGCACTCCGCAGTCCTAGCGGAGATGGAGATGGTCCGCGAGGAGCCGCCAGCGCTTCCAGAGCCTCCCGAGGCCCCTTGGCCTGGGGGCTCGTGAAGATCGTCTCCCGCAGCGCACGCCGTTCGCTACTTCAGCATCCCTCCATCTTCAGCATCATCAGGTGACATCCTTCGAGTTTCATTTTCAGCTGGGAGCGCCCCCCAGGGCTGCATCATTCCCAGGCCGCGTGGGTCTATCCCTGCGGCATGTATCCCTTTAGTTCATGTTTTCAGCTTACTTTATCGGGGGCGCCCCTCGGGCTGCATCATCCCCAAAGTCGCTCGGGCCCGACCCAGCGGTGATCGTCTGTTTCTGCGTCTATCTAAATGGATTTGCTCCTTCATGGCTAATGTGCTTGACCTAATCGCCCGCTCGATTGACACCAACTGATGGAGCTACTCCCTCACGACACGACGCTTGCGCATGGGTCCGTCCCTGCAACATCGACAAACCTGGATGGCTGAGCTCTGGCCGAGGCAACCCCGCAGGGCGCCACCTCACCAAGCCTTCAATGCCTCGTCACCTTCCTAGAGCAACCAGCAGCTGGCCGGCAATTGTAATGGCAAACCCTCGCTTTTCTCATGATGAACTCACATGATCGTTTTAAGGAGCAACATCTGGTGAGGCTTCCGCGGCGTCTCCTTCGCTCTCGTCCATGCGAACAGCTTCCACGTTAAAGGGGGGGTACCTGAGCATCATGACTCATGGGCTCTTACTGGCTCTCCAGCCCTCACCCTCTGGCCTTGTCCACGACATCGCGACCTGGCATACCAGCGACGGCTGAGCCCGCTTGAGGGCCAGGACCTGAGGATGTAGAGCACGAAGGGGAGCAAAGGCGAGAGGGAAGAGGCACGTGGGGACCTCGCCAGGCAACTCCTCGGCTGCCAACGCGCAGGCCCGGCGCCGCGCCAAGGAGTGGTTTCTGACCCCCGAGATAAGTCATCCTCCGGAAACACTAGCTGTCACAGCACCAACTTCGCACCTAATGCAGTCCCGCTTTGGCGATGTCGCGCTCCTTTCTCACCGAACGATGGCTGCTTGAGTGCTAAAGGGGACCTCCTGAGCATCGCGACTCAGGGGCTCTTACTGAACCCCGGGCCGCTCACCTCCTGGCCTTGACCACGACATCGAGACCTGGCATACCAGCGACAGCTGAAGCCTGCCTTGGGACCGAAACCTATCAGCGCAGAGCGTCAAGTCCTCGCGAGGTTCGAAAGGAGGAACTAAGCTAAGACGGGACGAGCATCCCTCACCACTTCATGATAAGGATCATATTAACAAATGGAACTACAAGCACCTTACAAACCCCCACAGGGTGTGTTCTTCGATTCCTCGCAGGGAACAAAAGGAGTAGATCCTAAAGAGTGCTAACTACACGCGCCTTCGCAAGAGACGCCATCATCAACAGTGGGCCGTCAGCCACCGGCGCCAACCCCATACAGATCAGTGGCAATGGCGGCCCGACGAGCCAGCCCTGCTCCGGGAGCGACGCAAGCTCGGGGGCTCGTAGCTCTCGTCGCTCGTCTCCGGGGTCGCGAGGAGCTCGGCGGAGTCGCTGGATCCTCCGACACCTCCACTACTTGAGGAACTGCTGGGGAAGCGGTTGATGAGCCTAGTCCTCGCCGCAGCAGGGCCTCGGCCGCCTTTCTCGGGGCAGCACTCCAGCCAGCGTCCCTCCATGTCGAAGACCTTGAAGAACATCAGGGAGGCGCCATCGTACTCGAGGTGGATTGCAAGGGTGCCACCCGTCCTGCCGACCCGAGCGATCTCGCCCCAGCCACGGGTCAGGTAGACCCTGCCCGGAGCGACGACCTCGACCTCCGCTTCGGTCGCAGGGGCACTGCAGTCAGCATGTTGCAGCCAAAGCTCGATAGGCCCCCTCGGCGGGATCTCGAAGGCGAAGGAAGGAGCGAGGCGAATCCAGGACCGAGGAGGCATGGTGGCGTGAAGCACGAGCTCGCGAGAAGAGCCTTCGACGTGAACTCCAGGAGGAACGATGCGCACCGCCGTGAGTAGCTGGCGGCGACGGCGCCTCTGGCGATGCCGCTCGGCGCCAGCACCTTCAGGGCCCTCGATCCGGGCGTACAAGGGCAGTGGGAATCCCGGCGGCGGCCGCTCGAACCATGGCCTCGACACCTCCTACCAAGAACCTCCTTCCCCGTGGCAAGAGACGAGCCGTTTCTTCAGAGGAAGCGGGACAGAACTCTCTCGGGGGGCCTTCCCCTTCTCTTCGGCAGAAAACCGACAGATCGGTGCCATTGGCGAAGGGAGGAGCAAGGACGAAGAGGAAGACGAAGGGTAGCAGGAAGAGATGGATTGGAAGGGCTCACACCGTTCCGTACATATAGCCGAGGGAGGCCAACCGACGGCCTCCACGATCACAGGTAATCATGACCCGATTTTGCATGCAGGGACTTGTCAATTCATGCAGTTACCGAGTCGTCGTGGGGGAGCCAGGACGCCCACGTCCAATCAACCGCCACGCGGCGCCCAAGGCCGTAGGCTATTGGGGCCCGCGGCGCTTTGCACTTGCCTCTTCGCTTCTCTGCTAAGCCAAGTCTAAGCGCGCCTTGGGCCCGGGGGCTACTGTCGGCATTCTGGGAACGGGGGTACCCAGACTTGCCTGCCTGCGGCCTGCGGCGTGGCTCAAGGAGTGGCCCAGTACGGCCCATCTTCATTAGCACATGCTCAAGACCCTCGCGAGGGGCCAAGCCTCGCGGGCCGACGACATGAGGCTTCCTCAGGCATGGCCTCGTCAGGCTGGCTCGCGAGGAGGCAGAGAGATCAAGGGAGGGTACCTCACGAGGTGCCCGTGACGCAAGCCATGACGACCAAGGCCAGGCGGGCGCCGGCTTGCGCAGAGTCCTTGTTTCCCCTTTGGTGCAAAGGGGGCAAGCGCAGGCAAGGGTATCAAGCAAAGGCAACCATTTCGGTGCAACAAGACCAAGACCAGCAGGACGGCAGAGCGAAGGTCATCGTGGAGCCCAAGCCGGCGTCACCGTAGGGTCTTTGGCAGGCGAGGACCAACTTTAGTCAGGATAAGTGTACTAGATGTTCCCCTTCAAAATGGCCAATTCTTGGCACCCTTCCCGCTCAATATTTGGGAAGAGGCCCAGGGCCTTCGCCTATAAATAGGACTAGCCACCCACAGGGTAGAAAAAAGGGAGACCGAATCCGCATCTGAGAGAGAGAGAGAGAGAGAGAGGCGACTGAACTCCCCCTAGCAGTTCATCGCACCAGCCGAGAACAGACCCTCACAAGGCTGTTCTTCCCTTGTACTATTCCTCATCATCCCCAGAGGCAATCCACCACACCACAAACTGGAGTAGGGTATTACACCACAATGGTGGCCTGAACCAGTATAAATCTCGTGTCCCTTGTGTTGTTCTTTGTGTAGTCTAGATCCTGGCGAGGCGGTGAGACATGGGTAGGCAGGGGGTGTGATCTCCGCGTGCACCCCAGTGTTCGAACCTCGAGGGTCTGTCGGAACCCAAAATCTGACAGAGACCTTCGAAACTAGATCCCATGTTGGTATGTTTTGATGACTTTTTTCCGGGTAAAAAGTTACCACGCCTATACAACGTAAGTTATCACGGTTATGGTACATGAATTATCATGTTGTTTACACAAAAATTACCGGTCATTAAAAATGGTTCCTTTAACTTCCTCTTCACATGCACATGCGTGCACACATTAGAGGAAGACAAAAAAAATCTCATGTCATCCTAGATTCTCCCATATTTCGAAACTTCAAACTGTAGCTCAAATCATCGGGCCGATGAAAAATTCGTTGTCACATAAAAAATTCGCCGTGACAAGACCTACAAAACTAAATCACATATTGATATGTTTGGATGACCTTTTTTCGTGCAAATAGTTACCGGCCCGAGCTAAGTAAGTTATCAGCTCTGATGTGTGTATATTATCATGTTGTTTGGACGTGAATTACCGATCTATGTTTTCAACAACTTTTTTACCGGGGCAAAGTTACTGTGGTGTTTGTGCATGAATTATCACGCCCGCCATTAGTATATTACCATGTTATTTACACATAAGTTATTGAAGGTATGTTTTCAAACAACCCACACCCCCCCCGACATTCAGAGTTACCATAGTGTTTATACGTGAGTGATCAAGTCTATGGTGCGTATATTATCTTTCTATTTACGCATGAGTTATCGGAAGAGGGTACATTTTCAAACAACTTCCTCACCCCTCACTGGCCCTCCTTGGGTGAAAGTTACCACGGTGTTTGTGCATGCGTTATCATGTAGAAGGTGTGTATAGTACCATGCTATTGTGCGTATGTTACCAAGATATTTATACATAATTTATCATGGCCATGTTTTAAACTTTTTTTGCTCCGATCAAAAGTTACCATGATGTTTGTGCCTAGGTCGTTTTGCAATTCGTATATTATCATGCTATTTACATAGAAGATACCGAGGCATGTTTTCAACAACTTTTTTCCCTCGATAAAAAAGTTACCATGTTGTTTGTTGATACGTCCATTTTGCATCATGTTTTCCTATTGTCATTTATGTTGTTTTATTGTATAATAATGCTTTTTGGAGTAATTCTAATGCCTTTTCTCTCATAATATGCAAGGTATGCACAAAGGGCGAGAATTCTGGCAGTTGAAATCTGGACCTAAAAAAGCTACATCAAGCTACCTATTCTGCATAATTCCAAATGAGCTGAAACTTCCTGAGGATTTTTGATGGAATATTTAATGAATATTGGAGCAAATAAGTATTAGAGGGAGCCCACCAAATGGGCGCAACCCACCTGGGCGCGCCAGGAGGCCCAGGCGCGCCTTGGTGGGTGCTACCCTCCTTAGCCCACCTCCGGTGCCCCTCTTCTGGTATATAAGTCATTTTGACCTAGAAAAAAAAATAAGGAGAGGACTTTAGGGACAAAGCGCCGCCGCCTCGAGGTGGAACTTGGGCAGGAGCACTTTTGCCCTCCGGCGGAGCGATTCCGCCAGGGGAACTTCCCTCCCGGAGGGGGGAATCATCGTCATCATCATCACCAACAACTCTCCCATCTTGGGGAGGGCTATCTTCATCAACATCTTCAACAGCACCAACTCCTCTCAAACCCTAGTTCATCTCTTGTGTTCAATCTTTGTACCGAAACTATAGATTGGTGCTTGTGGATGACTAGTAGTGTTGATTACATCTTGTAGTTGATTACTATATGGTTTATTTGGTGGAATATTAAATGTTCAGATCCATTATGCTATTTAATACCCCTCTGAGCTTGAGCATGATTATCATTTGTGAGTAGTTACTTTCGTTCTTGAGGTCACCGGAGAAATCATGTTGCAAAATACCCCTGTGAACTTGATATGTGTTTGATATTTTGATGATATGTATGTTGTGATTCCCTTAGTGGTGTCATGTGAATGTCGACTACATGAAACTACACCATATTTGGGCCTAAGGGAATGCATTGTGGAGTAGTTATTAGATGGTGGGTTGCGAGAGTGACAGAAGCTTAAACCCCAGTTTATGCGCTATTCCGTAAGGGACCGATTGGATCTAAAAGTTTAATGCTATGGTTAGAATTTATTCTTAATACATTTCTCGTAGTTGCAGATGCTTGCGAGAGGGTTAATCATAAGTAGGAGGTTTGTTCAAGTAAGAACAACACCTAAGCACTGATCCACCCACATATCAAATTATGAAAGTAGCGAACGCGAATTAAGCCAACATAATGAAAGTGGCTAGATGAAATTCCCGTGTACCCTTAAGAACACTTTACTTATCATAAGAGACCATTTTGGACTGTCCTTTGCCTCAAAATTATTGGGCTACCTTGCTGCACTTTTGTTACTACTGTCGTTACTTGCTCGTTACAAATTATCTTGCTATCAAACTACTCCGCTACTTACAATTTTAGCACTTGCAGACATTACCTTGCTGAAAACCACTTGTCTTTTCCTTCTGCTCCTCATTGGGTTCGACACTCTTACTTATCGAAAAGGCTACAATTGACCCCATATACTTGTGGGTCATCATTTGTATTGAGTTATAAGGTCTACGGTGCATATGTTACCATGCTTTTTCGACAGAAGTTATCAGGAATATAGTTTCAACAACTATTTTTTCTCCCGGTCAAAATTACCGCAGTGTTTGTGTGTAGGTTATCACGTCTGAGGTGTGTATATTACCATCATATTTGCATAGAAGTTATCGAGGGTATGGTTTCAACTTATTTTCCAGGTCAAAGTTATCGCGGTATTTGTGCATAAGTTAACACACACACGGTGTGTATATTACCATGCTATTTAGGAAGAAGTTACCCAAGGTATGTTTCCCACAACCTTTTCACCCGGTTCAAAAAGTAAATACGACATTTGTATGTGAGTTATCAACTCTATGGTGCATACATTAGCATGTTATTTACATAGAAGTTATTAGGGATGTTTTCAACAATTTTTTCTCCTGGGTCAAAATTATCATGTTGTTTGTGCATGAGTTATCAGGTCTGTGGCATGTAGATTATCATGCTTTGTACACATAAGCTATCAGAAGATATTTTCGATGACCTTTTCCCCTGGTACAAAGTTATCACGGTGTTTGTGCATCCGTTATCAAGTTTGTGATGTGTAAATTATCATGCTATTTACGCAGAAGGCTATCAGGGAATTTTTCAAGAACTTTTTACTGGGGTCAAAGTTATCAGAGCGTTGGTGCATGAGTTATGAGGTATGTGGTGAGTAAATTATCATGTTATTTACTCAGCAGCTACTGAGGGTGTGTTATACCATATGTAGCTCGATAATTATAGAAATAACCATGTTGAGAACTATAATACATCTAGCCCGATAACTACATAATAACCTATGGATAACTATAATAGATCTAGCCCGATAACTAAATAGTAATCATGTTGGTAATTATTATACATCTAACCCGATAGCTACATAATAACAATGTTGGTTACTATAACTCTTTGTAACCATGTTGATGGATGATGCATCTTGTCCACTCCCTAAAAGTTTGGTACGAGAGAGGACATGCGTTGGAGATTCCTAGTCTACTCAACTCCTCCCAAATCAAATTCACGCTGAAGCATTGTTTCTAAAAACCAGATCATTGATTGAACACTGTTTCTTTCAGTCTAAGATTATTTCCTGCGAATCTTTGTCATCACCTGCTTTCTTTCGAAAAGATAAAAACGAATGAGAAACTAATAATGGGACCAAGATGTGATGGAGATTCCTCAAAGAAAAAAGAAAAAGGAGGCAACAGGGAATAGTCAAATAGTATGACGCACATTCTTTTACACAACAAATAGCCTAGCTGAGTTGGTTAGTATGTGTTTCATGTTAGCTGCTTGACATGTAGATTGTCGGATTTCGGGTTCCGCAAACCCTTGAGAGGTTCGAACTCTGGGGTGCGTGCAAAGATCTCACTCTCCCAGTGTGCCTACTCACCAATCTCATAGCCTAGCGCGCCGACCTCGAAGGAAATGGGACACAATAGTTTACCCAGGTTCGGGCCACCTTGCGGTGTAAAACCCTACTCCTGCTTTGTGGTGGATTTGCCTCGAAGGGCTGAGGATGAACTAGTATAGTGGAGAACAACCTTAGGAGGTGTGTTCTTGAGCTCGAGTGAGCTGGTGAGGGTGGAGTGGATGTGGTTCCTCCCCTTCCCATGGTGGTGGCTAGGTCCTATTTATAGTGGCCTTTGTCCTCTTCCCAAATGAAGGCGGGAAGGGATCCCACAACGACCAAATTTGAAGGGAGACAACAAGTACATATTATCCTGAATTAAATGGTCTTCGCTTGCAAAAGCCTCTGGTCGTGACGCTACGGTGGGCTCGAGGATGACCTCCGTCCTACCGTCCTGGCGGTCTTGGTCTTGTTGCATGGGAATGGAAACCTTTGGCTGCTTCCTTGGGTCTCCGTGCCTGCTGCTTGCCTCCTTTGCACCAAAGAGGAAACTAGTACACTGTGCCTGCTGGCGCCCGCCTGGCCTCGATCGTCATGGCTCACATCACTTGAACCTCAGGAGGTGAGCCTTGCATAGAAATCTCCGCTCCTCGGGAGCCAGCCTGAGGAGGCTGATTCCTTTGGAGGTCTTGGTGTCATCCGCCTCGCGAGTCTTGGCCCCTCGCGAGGGTCTTCGGTTGTCGATGTCGAAACTGGGCCATACTGATACATCTCCAACGTATCTATAATTTTTGATTGTTCCATGCTATTATATTATCCATGTAGGATGTTTTATATGCATTTATATGCTATTTTATATGATTTTTGGAACTAACCTATTAACCTAGAGCCTAGTGCCAGCTTCTGTTTTTTCCTTGTTTTTGAGTTTTACAGAAAAGGAATACCTAACGGAGTCCAATTGACGCGCCAATTTTTGATGATTTTTTATGGACCAAAAGAAGTCCCCAGAGTAAAAGAGTTGGGCCAGAAGAGTCCCGAGCTGCCCACGAGGGTGGGGGGCGCGCCCACCCCCCTGGGCACCCCCCTATCTTGTGGACGGCTCGGAGACCCCCCCCCCCTGACATGAGACCTACGCCAAAAATTCCTATAAATACAGAAACCTCCAGAAAATAACCTAGATCGGGAGTTCCGCCGCTGCAAGCCTCTGTACCCATAAAAAACCAATCGGGACCCCGTTCCAGCACCCTGCCGGAGGGGGGATCCCTCACCGGTGGACATCTTCATCATCCCGGCGCTCTCCATGACGAGGAGGGAGTAGTTCATCCTCAGGGATGAGGGTATGTACCAGTAGCTATGTGTTTGACCTCTCGTGTTCTTGATTTGGCATGATCTTGATGTATCACGAGCTTTGCTATTATAGTTGGATCTTATGATGTTTCTGCCCCTCTACTCTCTTGTAATGGATTGAGTTTTCCCTTTGAAGTTATCTTATTGATTGAGTCTTTAAGGATTTGAGAACACTTGATGTATGTCTTGCATGTGCTTATCTGTGGTGACAATGGGATATCACGTGATCTACTTGATGTATGTTTTGGTGATCAACTTGCGGGTTCAGTGACCTTGTGAACTTATGCATAGGGGTTGGCACACATTTTCGTCTTGACTCTTCGGTAGAAACTTTGGGGCACTCATTGAAGTTCTTTGTGTTGGTTGAATAGATGAATCTAAGATTGTGTGATGCATATCATATAATCATACCCACGGATACTTGAGGTGACGTTGGAGTATCTAGGTGACATTAGGGTTTTGGTTGATTTGTGTCTTAAGGTGTTATTCTAGTACAAACTCTAGGATAGATCAAACAGAAAGAATAGCTTCATGTTATTTTACTATGGACTCTTGAATAGATCGATTAGAAAGAATAACTTTGAGGTGGTTTTGTACCCTACCATAATCTCTTCGTTTGTTCTCTGCTATTAGTGACTTTGGAGTGACTCTTTGTTGCATGTGGAGGGATTGTTATATGATCCAGTTATGTTATTATTGTTGAGAGAACTTGCACTAGTGAAAGTATGAACCCTAGGCCTTGTTTCAAAGCATTGCAATACCATTTTCGCTCACTTTTATCATTAGTTGCCTTGCTATTTTTATAGTTTCAGATTACAAAAACCTACATCTACCATTCATATTGCACTTGTATCACAAACTCTTCGCCGAACTAGTGCACCTATACAATTCACCATTGTATTGGGTGTGCTGGCGACACAAGAGACTATTTGTTATTTGGTTGCAGCGTTGTTTGAGAGAGACCATCTTCATCCTACGCCTCCCACGGATTGATAAACCTTAAGCCATCCACTTGAGGGAAATTTGTTACTGTCCTACAAACCTCTGCACTTGGAGGCCCAACAACGTCTACAAGAAGAAGGTTGTGTAGTAGACATCAAGCTCTTTTCTGGCGCTGTTGTCGGGGAGGTTAGTGCTTGAAGGTATATCTTTAGATCTTGCAATCAAATCTTTTTGTTTCTTGTTTTATCACTAGTTTAGTCAACAAAATAAAATAAAAAAATGGAATTGAGGGTGCCTCATATGCTTCATCTTTTTAATGTCTTTCATGAAAATGATGGGAAGGAAAATTGTGCTCAAGTACTAGAAGAAGAATTACATAGAATGCTGCATAAAATATGTAATTGATGAGCATGATTGCAATGTTGTTAGTATGAATTCTTTGAATGCCTATGATGCTAATGATATGCAAAGCCACAAGCTTGGGGATGCTATGTTTGATGAATGATATTTTTTGTCCCCCAAGTTTTGATGAGCAAATTTATTATGGTAAAAGCATGCCTCCTATTTGTGATGATTATTGTGATGACATGTATGCCATAAAGAATAAACATAACCATGAAACTTGTCATCATGATTTTAATTTTCAATTGGATTATGCTTCACATGATAGTTATTTTGTTGAGTTTGCTCCCACTACTATTGATGAGAATAAATTTGCTTATGTGGAGAGTAGTAAAATTTCTATGCAAGTAGATCATGAAAAGAATGCTCTATGTGCTGGTTATATGGTTGAATTCATTCATGATGCTACTGAAAATTATTATGAGGGAGGAATATATGCTTGTAGGAATTGCAATAATATCAAGTTTCCTCTCAATGTGCTTAAAATCTTGAAGTTATGCTTGTTTTTGCTTTCCTATACTAGTTGATTCTTGTTTCCATAAGTTGTTTGCTCACAAAATCCCTATGCATAGGAAGTGGGTTAGGATTAAATGTGCTAGTCATATGCTTCATGATGCTCCCGTTATGTTTCAGTTCTTATCTTTTATGTGAGCATCATTGTCATCGCCATGCCTAGCTAAAAAGGCATTAGAGAAAAATGCTTCTTGGGAGACAACCCAATAGTTACCCCTACTGTTTTTGTGTGTTAACATTATTAAGCTACTGTATCAATCATGTTTTATAGCTTTTATTTCAATAAAGTTCCAAGTAAGACCTTCAGGATAGCTTACGGTGATAGTTGTGTTGATCCTGCTGAAAATCAGAAACTTTTGCACCCAGTAAATTAGTTTTGATAATTCATAGAAACGTGCTTTTGATCTTATTCATTTTTCTCCGGATTGGTACACAAATTTCTCAGGTTTCCCTAATTTAGTAGGATTTGTGGAGTTACAGAAGTATTCGAGAGTTACAGATTACTACAGACTATTCTGTTTCTGATAAATTCTGTTTTCTATGTGTTGTTTGCTTATTTTGATGAATCTATGAGTAATATCGGAGGGTATGAACCATAGAGAAGTTGGAATACAGTAGATATTACACCAATATGAATTTAGAATGAGTTCATAACAGTACATAAGTGGTGGTTTATTTTCTTATACTAATGAAGCTTATGAGTTTTCTGTTGAGTTTTGTGTTGTGAAATTTTCAAGTTTTGGGTAAAGATTCGATGGACTATGGAATAAGGAGTGGCAAGAGCCTAAGCTTGGGGATGCCCAAGGCACCCCAAGGTAATATTCAATGACAACCAAGAGCCTAAGCTTGGGGATGCCCCGGAAGGCACCCCCTCTTTCGTCTTCGTTCATCGGTAACTTTACTTGGAGCTATATTTTTATTCACCACATGATATATGTTTGGCTTGGAGCGTCATTTTTTTAATTTTGTTTTGCTTGCTGTTTGAATAATATACCAAGATCTGAAATTCTTAAATGTTAGAGAGTCTTCACATAGTTGCATAATTATTCGACTACTCATTGATCTTCACTTATATCTTTTTAGAGTAGTTTGTCATTTTCTCTAGTGCTTCACTTATACCCTTTTAGAGCACGGTGGTGGTTTTATTTTGAAGAAATAGATGATCTCTCATTCTTCACTTATATTATTTTGAGAGTCTTAAACAGCATGGTAATTTGCTTAGGTTATGCATTTAGTCCTATTATGATGGGCATCCAAGAGGGATATAATAAAAACTTTCATATAAAGTGCATTGAATACTATGAGAAGTTTGATTCTTTATGATTGTTTTGAGATATGAAGATGGTGATATTAGAGTCATGCTAGTGGAGTAGTTGTGAATTTGAGATACTTGTGGTAAAGTTTGTGATTCCCGTAGCATGCACGTATGGTGAACCATTATGTGATGAAGTCGGAGCATGATTTATTTATTGATTGTCATCCTTATGTGTGGAGGTCGGGATCGCGCGATGGTTAACTCCTACCAACTCTTCCCCTAGGAGCATGCGTGTAGTACTTTGTTTTGATAACTTGTAGATTTTTGCAATAATTATGTGAGTTCTTCATGACTAATGTTGAGTCCATGGATTATACGCACTCTCACCCGTCCACCATTGCTAGCCTCTCTTGTGCCGCGCAACTTTCGCCGGTATCATACACCCACCATATACCTTCCTCAAAACAGCCACCATACCTACCTATTATGGCATTTCCATAGCCATTCCGAGATATATTGCCATGCAACTTCCACAGTTCCATTTATTATGATAAGCACCATCATTGTCATATTGCTTTCAATGATCATGTAGTTGACATCGTATTTGTGGAAAAGCCACCATTCATAATTCTTTCATACATGTCACTCTTGATTCATTATCCCGGTACACCGCCGGAGGCACACATAGATTCATATTTTGTTCTAAGATTCTTGAGTTGTAAGTAGATAAAAGTGTTATGATCTTCATTATTAAAGCATTATCCCATGTGAGGAAAGGATGATGGAAGCAATGATTCCCTCATAAGTTGGGATGAGTCTTCGGACTTTATGAAAAATAAAAGAGGCCAAAGAAGCCCAAATAAAAAAAAGAGGCCAAAGAAGCCCACCAAATAAAGAAAAAAAATGAGAGAAAAAGAGAGAAGGGACAATGTTACTATCCTTTTACCGCACTTGTGCTTCAAAGTAGCACAATGATCTTCATGATAGAGAGTCTCCTATGTTGTCACTTTCATATACTAGTGGATATTTTTCATTATAGAACTTGGCTTGTATATTCCAATGATGGGCTTCCTCAGATTGCCCTAGGTCTTCATGAGCAAGCAAGTTGGATGCACACCCACTTAGTTTCTTTTGATGAGCTTTCATACACTTATAGCTCTAGTGCATCCGTTGCATGGCAATCCCTACTCACTCACATTGATACCTATTAATGGGCATCTCCATGGCCCGTTGATACGCCTAGTTGATGTGAGACTATCTTCTCGTTTTTTGTCTTCTCCACGACCACCACCCTATTCCACCTATAGTGCTATGTCCATGGCTCACGCTCATGTATTGCGTGAAGATTGAAAAAGTTTGAGAATACTAAAGTATGAAACAATTGCTTGGCTAAAACCGGGATTGTGCATGATTTAAATATTTTGTGTGATGAAGAGAGAGCATAGCCAAACTATATGATTTTGTAGGGATAACTTTCTTTGGCCATGTTATTTTTAGAAGACATGACTACTTTGTTAGTATGCTTGAAGTATTATTACTCTTATGTCAATATTAAACTTTTGTCTTGAATCTTTCGGGTCTGAACATTCATGCCACAATAAAGAAAATTACATTGAAAATTATGCTAGGTAGCATTCCACATCAAAAATTCTGTTTTTATCATTTACCTACTCGAGGACGAGCAGGAATTAAGATTGGGGATGCCTGATACGTCTCCAATGTATCTATAATTTTTGATTGTTCCATGCTATTATATTATCCATCTAGGATGTTTTATATGCATTTATATGCTATTTTATATGATTTTTGGGACTAACCTATTAACCTAGAGCCCAGTGCCAGTTTCTGTTTTTTCCTTGTTTTTGAGTTTTACAGAAAGGGAATACCAAACGGAGTCCAATTGACGTGCCAATTTTTGATGATTTTTTATGGACCAAAAGAAGCACCCCAGAGTAAAAGAGTTGGGCCAGAAGTCCCGGGCTGCCCACGAGTGTGGGGGCGCGCCCAGGGGGGCGCGCCCCCTATCTCGTGGACGGCTCAGAGACCCCCCCTGACGTGAGACCTACGCCAAAAATTCCTATAAATACAGAAACCTCCAAAAAATAACCTAGATCGGGAGTCCCGCCGCCGCAAGCCTCTATAGCCACCAAAACAACCGGGACCTTGTTCCGGCACCCTGCCGGAGGGGGGGGATCCCTCACCAGTGGCCATCTTCATCATCCCGGTGCTCTCCATGACAAGGAGGGAGTAGTTCACCCTCGGGGCTGAGGGTATGTACCAGTAGCTATGTGTTTGACCTCTCTCTCTCTCTCGTGTTCTTGATTTGGCACGATCTTGATGTATCACGAGCTTTGCTATTATAGTTGGATCTTATGATGTTTCTCCCCCCTTGTCGGTGTCAAAACCGGCGGATCTCGGGTAGGGGGTCCCGAACTGTGCGTCTAGGCGGATGGTAACAGGAGACAAGGGACACAATGTTTTTACCCAGGTGCGGGCCCTCTCGATGGAGGTAAAACCCTACTCCTGCTTGATTGATATTGATGATATGGGTAGTACAAGAGTGGATCTACCACGAGATCAAGGAGGCTAAACCCTAGAAGCTATCCTATGGTATGATTGTTGTTCGTCCTATGGACTAAAACCCTCCGGTTTATATAGACACCGGAGAGGGCTAGGGTTACACAGAGTCGGTTACAATGGTAGGAGATCTACATATCCATATTGCCAAGCTTGCCTTCCACGCCAAGGAAAGTCCCATCTGGACACGAGACGAAGTCTTCAATCTTGTATCTTCATAGTCTTGGAGTCCGGCCAATGATGATAGTTCGGCTATCCGGACACCCCCTAGTCCAGGACTCCCTCAGTAGCCCCTGAACCAGCCTTCAATGACGACGAGTCCAACGCGCATATTGTCTTCGGCATTGCAAGGCGGGTTCCTCCTCCGAATAATTCATAGAAGATCGTGAACACCAGGATAGTGTCCGGCTCTGCAAAATAAATTCCATATACCACCGTAGAGAGAATAATATTTACACAAGTTCAATCTGCTGACGTATTTTGTGGCGTGACATCACACCACAACCAAGCCTTTACTCGAATCGTTTTTATTATTCCACCTCAGCGTGTTTAGCGAAGCGGTTTCCTTGGCACGTCTTGTCGAAGCAGAGATCGTGTCCCCTTATTCCGGGATTCTCATCAATACGGACGTGGGTAACCCAACTGTGCCCATTGCCCCGCGCCTCCATCGAAGGCGAGTTCCAAACGGTCACGGGGACGGCTCTTGGTATTCTCCCCCTTTATAATGAGATCAAGGCCTGTCCCTTTCCTTCGATCCTCAATCGAATCCGCCCCTTGCCCCGAGTTCCAACACCCAAGGCTCCAGATTCGGGCGCTCCGGACCTTCGACAATGTCCAGCTCCGACTTACAGGGCCGGTGGATGCCCTCTTCCGTCATGGAAGAAGACATGCTAAAGCTGAGAGATGCCAGGTACCTAACCTACGAGATTTCGCATACGTTTCCTTCCCAAGGGCAAGTCATTCCCACTCCAGAGCCTGGTGAGAGCGTCGTGTTCGTGTCTCACATCCGTCGGGGTTTAGGCTTCCCGATGGACCCCTTCATGAGGGGGATCATGTTTTATTACGGGCTGGAATTCCATGACTTGGCTCCGGAGTCCATCCTCCACATCTCATCATTCATTGTTGTCTGCGAAGCCTTCCTCCGCACTACCCCTCACTTGGTTTGTGGCTCAAGACTTTCAACGTGGAGCCAAAGATGATCGAGGGGCGACAGGCAGAGTGCGGAGGGGCAGTTATAAGTAAGAGGGCCGATGCTCCATGGCCCGAGGGCTCTTTTCAATAGGAGCTCGGCTTGTGGCAACAGGAGTGGTTCTATATCACCGCTCCCAGGGGCAGCAGGCAGGTGCCGCCGCCCGCCTTTCAGTCGGGCCCTCCACAACGGCTGGCGTCATGGGTCAACAAAGGGCTTGACTGGGGGCCGTCCAAGGACGTACCAATATTGCAGGGCCGGATTTGAGACCTCCAGGAGAGGGAGATCAATCTGGTCGTGGCGATGCAGGTTATGCTGATTCGGCGCCTTCCGCCCTGCAAACGTCGCCCCCTCCGTTTGTGGGAATTTAATCCGGAGGGACCGTGAGCTCTTCAACACTTCATGGGTACGACACCCGTGGAGATGTATAAACTGTTCTTCGGATCACAAGAGATGTGTCCGGACTTGACCAAGGACGCCGGTCTAAGCTACAATCGCCCGGATACTCAAGTAAGTAGTCCTGTGCCCGGTCATACCGTATGTTTATTTATAATGGATTTGCCTTTTAACCAGCTATCCCTTTGACAGGAGTGGATAGCGCAAGCAAAGCTGATACGGTGTCCGGCCCCCCTCCCGGAGACCACGTCGGATCCCGTGTTAGTCAAGATGCTGGAGGTTGCGCCTTCAGAAGAGGGCAAAGGGGAAAACAGGAAAACTACCACCTCTACTAAGGAGGATCTCAAGAAAGGGGGGATCAAGAATCCCTCCCTCCAGAGGGAGAAGAGGACCGCTTCCGAAGATCCGGAGGCCAAGGCCTCAAAGCGGGGGAAGAAATCTTCACCGGAGGGTCCTGCGCCAGGAGAAGCCACGGCCGCACTATTTCCTCAAATGAATCAGCCCTCCAGCGAGACATAAGTAGAAAAAGGGGGGTTTCGTAATAAGGGACATCCCTGTTTTTATTTCTGAGGATAACCGAAGTTCTTACCTTGTAGTTCGGATCTCAGCCCTTCCCAGCAGAGCTCATCTTCGGGGGATCTTCGTCCGAAGATGATGGAGAGCGAGACGCCTCCATCTGCCGCGCCGTCAGGCGGGGCGGACGACCCTGAGGTGTCATCATGGAGGGTCTCCCCGAGTCCGGCGGGGCCGGAGAGTTCGGCACCAACTGGTGTACGGTCGGAGGAGCTGAAGGATCTGCTCGAGAGGGCGTCTATCTTAGAAAATCACCGTACATTAATGAGTACGGTGATTGAAGGGATTTCATCCGCCGAGAGCGGGATGCATGAGGCCGTCAGAAGTTTACTGACGGGGTTTGAGGTACGTAAAAATGACATACCTTTTGATAGTTTTGCACATAGAGTGCGCCCTATATAGATAGTAGCCCCTGAGACTCGGTATGTTGTCGAAAGCGACAGCGTGCCGAGGATCATAATCTCAGTTGTAAGATGTCTCCCTTCCTATTCAGGTGGCGGGACGTTCGGTGGCCAGCCGGACTGATAGAGTTGCCGAACTGAAGCGGCAACTCGACGTTGCGGATGCGGACATCGCGCTGGTCAATAGACGACTTGACGAGTCACAAGGTAGGTGGTTTCTCCATGGTCACCCGGTAAGGGAGCTGATCCCCACGCCTTACAACACGTATGCTTTGATGCAGATGGCGCCGCTGCTATGGAGGACCTTCGGGCAGAGCTTGCTCGAGCCAAGGAGCAAGCCAGAAGGAGTGATGCGGCTGCCTCGAAGGCATCCGAAGAGCTAAAAGCCGAAAAGGCTGCCCACTGCCGAAGCAGGGAGGAGATGGCCGGAATGGCCGTGAAGCTGAAGGATGCTACCGACCGCTATGAGGTTCTTGAAAGAGAACGCCGGGCGAGGCAATAGGACCTGAAGAAGGCCACCGCCGAAGCCAAGGATGCCCGCTCTGCGATGAGGGCTATGAAGGAGGAGCTGCGTCAGGCCGGAGACATTGCGGCTGGAAAGCCCTTTCTGCTGCGTAGGAGATTTACGGATCCGAAGTATGCTCAGTTGGGCCAGTTGTGGGGTGCGGAGGATGCTTATCTGGATTTGGCGGCGAGTGCGGCGGACGCAGTCGTGCACTTTCACAACCAAAAGGATCACGAGATGGAAGAGCTTTTTTGGTCTCAATTCCATAGTCCGGAGCGTCCACGTCCGTTAACGGATCGGTTGGCTGAGTGGGCTGAGCTGAATAGATTGTCCGGACTTGCCATGAAGGATGTGGTGGCTCATTTGTGGCCGGAAAGGCCCAAGCCAAAGAATTATTTTGGCTTATTGCAGCAATTCCTTGATGCGGTGCCGCATATCAAGGCGATGAAGCGGTCGGCATGCATAGAGGGTGCACGGATGGCTCTCGCCCGTGTCAAAACATACTGGGCGGAGATGGATGCCACCGATGTTGCATCCCGGGGTTCGGACAGAAGCCGATTACCCGCCGAGCACTATTTTGAGGAAGTCCTGCAGGGCGCTCGTTTAATAGAGTCGCAGTGCTCGAAAAATGTTATGTTCAAATGACATGTATGATTTGTAAAACCATTTTTATAATGTAACGGCTTTTTATATTTGTGCGTTCAAGTATTGAAACATCTCCTGTGCGGCCGTTAATGTATATGTATATAACCTGAAAGATGGCAGTCTTCGGCTTCAGCCCCCACGCATGTGGTGCGGGGGTGTTTGCAAAAAAGCGCATTTTCACACTTAATCCAACGTCTTGGTCCTTTGAAGGAGGTGATAGCGTAGCAAACTAGGCAACCAGACTATAATGCTTTATCACTTTCACTTAGCCATAGGAGTTCGATGGTGGGGCTACTATATAGCCCCTAGGGGCACCGCGCTCTCCGAACTCGGGGCGCGTGTGTGCCTGACCGGGAAACGGTCCTTCGTCAAAGCGGAGGAATTCTAAACATTCATGTAGTCGATCGAGTGGTTGACCAGTCTCTCGCTATATCATGACAGTCAGTTTTCGGCTTTCTCTACTGAGGTGCTCGCCCGGCCGAACCGGGGCACAATCGCAGTAGTTCTCATGGTGCCGCGTTAGCCGATAGAGCGGAACGTAAGGCAGCAAAACACAGGAGCCGGGCAAACCCAACATTTGACCAAAGACATGATTCGGAGCTGATGCATATAAGGCCTAACTCGAGACGCCGAACACTCCCTGAGGTATTCGGTCTTTATGATAACGGCAGAACAATGCCCTAAGCCCCTAGTGTCCAGGTACGCGCGAAAACTTCTGACGCGGCCGATGCCAAAACGCCAGCCTCCTCCTCGGTTATGGTAAGAAACCGGGGGATGTGTATCAACAAGAGACAGTAAAAAAGGTTTACGCAGGGTCTTAATCTAAAAAGAATCCTTGTAACAGGTCCCTGCTGCACGTCTGCGCCTGTGTCTCCGCTGTGCTGTATCCTGGACGGGTGTAGCATGTTGTTCATCTGTAAAAAGAGAGGAACTTAGTTTGGAAAAATATCGTGCGAAAAATGTATTTAAGACAGAGTATACTTTAAAAGATGAATGAAATTGAGCTTTATTGGCTCTCATTGTTCATGCGTGCAGCCCCTTGTAAAGGGGTATGCGGCTAATAAGCCCCTTGTTTATTTATACCGGACTCGCTTAACTGTGTCCGGGGTCTGAATGGCCTGTTTTTGGAGCTTTGATCAGCAAAGCCGTATTGGTGTGCGGCTGTCAAGGCAGTCTCACGTTCTTCCGCGGTCGAGGAACACTCGAAGTTTCCCTTCAATGAGATGATACTGTGTGGACCGGGCATTTTAAGTGTAAGAGACGCGTAATGCGGTATTGCGTTTAAGCGGGCGAAAGCTTCGCGTCCCAATAGTGCTTGATGGCTACTTTTGAATGGGGCGATATGGAAGATTAGCTTTTCGCGACGGAAGTTGTCGGATGATCCGAACACAACCTCTAGTAGTAAAGAGCCCGTACAATTGGCATAAGGGCCTGGCGTCACTCCTTTAAAGGAAGTGCTGCTGTGGCGAATTTTGGTAGGGTCTATCCCCATTCTGCGGATGGTGTCCTGGTATAGCAGGTTTATATCACTGCCGCCATCCATTAGGACTTGGGTAAATTGTAGTCCGTCGATTATAGGATCCAATATCAAAGCGGTCCCTCATGCGTTTCGAATACTTCTGAAGTAATCCTGATGGTCGAAAGTAATTGGTTTTGACATCCAATTTCGGGACTCTGCTGGGGTGGACCGTGCGGCGCGTACTTTAGTAGGTGCCGCACTATTTTTCCGTGTTGTCACATGAAGTGAGTTCACTGTTTTGACTTCTTGTGGGAATGTTTTCTGTTTTCCGGCGCTCTGCTTGTGGGGTTCGTCATCGTCTTCGCTTGGTGTGTCGAGCCCCTTGTGTTCGGCGTTAAGTCGGCCGGACTGCTTGAAGACCCAACAATCTCTATGGGTATTGTTTGCAGGCTTCGGGGGGTACTGTGGATTTGACATATCCTGTCCAAGATTTTGTTTAGGTTGGATAGCTCGTCACTGTTGTCCTTAAGAGGCAATGTTTTGTTGTTCGGCCGAGAGCTTTTGAAACCAGCGTTGACCGCCGTGCTCTTTGGGCCATTTTCCTTAGTCCGGCGTTGATCTTTTATGTGTCGTGGTTTCCCATTTCCATCCCTGACCTCGGATGTACTCGGGTCGCTGGTGCTGCATCTTGCCAGCCAGCTGTCTTCCCCTGCGCAAAACCGGGTCATGAGGCTTGTTAGCGCGGCCATTGTCCTTGGCTTTTCCTGGCCGAGGTGTCTGGCGAGCCATTCGTCTCGGACGTTATGTTTGAAGGCTGCTAAGGCTTCGGCGTCCGGACAGTCGACTATTTGGTTCTTTTTGGTGAGGAACCTATTCCAGAATTTGCGGGTTGACTCTCCGGGCTGTTGAGTTATGTGACTTAGATCGTCTACATCCGGAGGGCGGACATAGGTCCCCTGGAAATTTGCTCGAAACGCATCCTCGAGCTCTTCCCAACTTCCAATGGTATTTTCTGGGAGGTTCTTGAGCCAATGCCGAGCTGGCCCTTTGAGCTTGAGGGGTAGGTATTTTATCGCATGGAGGTCATCTCCTCTAGCCATGTGTATGTGTAGGATATAATCCTCAATCCAGACTCCGGGGTCTGTTGTTCCGTCGTATGCCTCTATGTTTACGAGCTTGAATCCCGCTGGAAATTCATGATCCAGTAACTCATCGATGAAACATAGGGGGTGTGCGGCGCCCCTGTATTTAGGTGTACTGTTGTTTTCGAACACTCAACGTGTTGTGTTGCTCCCTGGGGCCTTCTTTCTTGGCCCATAGATGGACCTGACCGGGCCATCCTTTTTGCGAGGATCGTGTGCCGGCTTGTGTGCGGCACCGCTTGCCGCTCTTTGCTTGTCATGTGGTCGTCTATCCGACCAGGCGGCCTCTTTGTTTTTTGATTGTGGGGGCTCTACGGCCTCCTCGTCAAATTCAGGCAACAACTTGTGCTTCGGGTAGCTCTTTGCTTGGTGACTATCGCCATATTTATCTGCGGTCTTGAGTACTTTGCTCCATCTCATTCTGAGTACGTCTTCCGCTGTTTTGAGCTTCCGCTTCTGCTTCTTCAAACTTCTTGCAGTGGCGACGAGCCTTTTATGGAGGTTCATATGCTCCGGTGATGTGTCCGGCGTGAGATCATCTGGACTGTAGTTTTCTCCGGGGACGGGTTGCTCGTCCAATTCATCCTGTTCGTACGGTTGCTTGGTGGCATGTTCGTCATCCACTGGTTCGCCCTGCTCTATGGCTGGGTCTGTGTGGGTGCTGTTGTTATCGAGGCAGGACTTCGGGCGGCGCTTGCGTCGCCGTTTTGGCTGTTTTCTGGGGGAATTATCCTTCGCCGCGTCCCGTTGTTCCTCATTATTGCTTCCTTTTGGTGTATCCACCATGTATACGTCATGAGTTGAGGTGGTTTTCTAGTGCCCTGTGGGCGCTGGTTCTTGGTCGTCTCCGGCATCGTCGTCCATACCGTCGATGTCTTTGGAGTCGAAGTCTAGCATGTCGGTTAGGTCGTCGACAGTGGCTACAAAGTGGGCGGTGGGTGGGCTTTGAATTTCTTCGTCGTCCGCATCCCAACCGTCCTGACCGTAGTCCGGCCAGGGCTCTCCTGATAACGAGAGATACTTTAGCGAATTCAGGATGTCGCGAAAAGGCGAGTGCTGAAGATGTCCGCAGCGGTGAACTCCATGATCAGCGCCCAATCAGATTCGATTGGCGGGGGCGCGGGAGGTTCAGAGTCCGGCGAGGAATCTGGCACCTCGGAGTCACGAGCTTCACAAGGGACAGGGTCAGTATTCGGCTCCATCGCCGTAGAGGTAGCAGCCCCCGAGGCGGTGTCTAGACACCCATCCTCGATCTGTGCAGTCGGCTCCGAATTACGGGTCAGAGCGGACTCTTGTGCGGCCTCCAGGGCACTGTCCGGCAACAAAGCTAAATCATGCCCATCGCGACAGTGGGGCACGCTCGGCTGTGGCTCGAATCCGTCAAGGATCAAGTCCCCGTGGATGTCGACCATGAAGTCCAAACTTCCAAATCTGACCTGATGGCCAGGGGCGTAGCTTTCGATTTGCTCCAGATGGCCAAGCGAATTGGCCCGCAGTGCAAAGCCGCCGGATACAAAGATCTGCCCGGGGTGATGAGTCTCACCCTGGACCGCGTTGTTGTTGATGATCGAAGGAGCCATCGGGCCTATAAGCGACGACACAGAGGAACTCTCAATGGAAGCACCAATGTCGGTGTCAAAACCGGCGGATCTCAGGTAGGGGGTCCCGAACTGTGCGTCTAGGCGGATGGTAACAGGAGACAAGGGACACGATGTTTTTACCCAGGTTTGGGCCCTCTCGATGGAGGTAAAACCCTACTCCTGCTTGATTTATATTGATGATATGGGTAGTACAAGAGTGGATCTACCACGAGATCAAGGAGGCCAAACCCTAGAAGCTAGCCTATTGTATGATTGTTGTTCGTCCTATGGACTAAAACCCTCCGGTTTATATAGACACCGGAGAGGGCTAGGGTTACACAGAGTCGGTTACAATGGTAGGAGATCTACATATCCGTATTGCCAAGCTTGCCTTCCACGCCAAGGAAAGTCCCATCCGGACAAAGGACAAAGTCTTCAATCTTGTATCTTCATAGTCTTGGAGTCCGGCCAATGATGATAGTTCGGCTATCCGGACACCCCCTAGTCCAGGACTCCCTCACCCCTATTCTCTTGTAATGGATTGAGTTTTCCCTTTGAAGTTATCTTATCGGATTGAGTCTTTAAGGATTTGAGAATACTTGATGTATGTCTTGCATGTGCTTATCTGTGGTGACAATGGGATATCACGTGATCTACTCGATGTATGTTTTGGTGATCAACTTGCGGGTTCAATGACCTTGTGAACTTATGTGAAAGTGCAACTATCCCTGGGTGGTTTTGGTGATTCCTAACAACATATATCTCATTGAGCTAATGCTATTTCAAGATAGATGTTTCAGGAAAGCTCAATGATTGGCATGTCATGGATGAGAAAAGTGGATCCCTCAAAATGCTAAGGACAAAAGGATTGGCTCAAGCTCAAATCACAAGAGTCTACATTTTCTATTTTAGTGATCCAAGATCACATTGACTCTATAGGAAAAGCCAGTACTCTCAAGGAGGGATGAGGTGTTGCTTAATGGCTTGCTTGCTCAAAGTGCTTAGTGATATGCTCCAAAGCCCTCAACTACTTTCTCATATCCACATATGACCCAAACCAAAAGTCAAACTCGGCCCCACCGATTCTTCCTATCCGGCGCCACCGAGTTCAAATGTCATAGCCACTGCCACAAACCCTAGGCAAATCAGTCTCACTGATAGGGATCTCGGTCTCACCGAGATGGGATTGTAATCTCTCTGTTTCTCTTCGTAACGTTTCGGTCAAACCGAGATGAGCGATCGGTCCCACTGAGATTGCAATGCAAACTCTCTGTTTCCCTTTCGTAACGTTTCGGTCTCACCGAGATGAGCGAATCAGTCCCATCGAGTTTGCCTGACCAACCCTCTGTGTGTCCATTACCCAAATTGGTCCCACCAAGTTTGTGTAATTGGTCTCACCAATATTACGTTATGCCCTAACCCTAACCATATCGGTCCTACCGAGTTGCATGTCGGTCCCACCGAAAATCCTAACGGTCACATGATTTGCTAAATCGGTCCGACCGAGTTTCATGATTCGGTCCCACCGAGATTGGCAAGTTGTGTGTAACGGTTAGATTTTGTGTGGAGGATATATATACCCCTCCACCCACTCTTCATTCATGGAGAGAGCCATCAGAATATGCCTACACTTCCAACCTACATTTTCTGAGAGAGAACCACCTACACTTGTGTTGAGGCCAAGATATTCCATTCCTACCATATGAATCTTGATATCTAGCCTTCCCCAAGTTGCTTTCCACTCAAATCTTCTTTCCACCAAATTCAAATCCCATGAGAGAGAGTTGAGTGTTGGGGAGACTATCATTTGAAGCACAAGAGAAAAGAGTTCATCATCAACACAACATTTGTTACTTCTTGGAGAGTGGTGTCTCCTAGATTGTCTAGGTGTCACTTGGGAGCCTCCGACAAGATTGTGGAGTTGAACCAAGGAGTTTGTAAGGGCAAGGAGATCGCCTACTTCCTGAGGATCTACCCTAGTGAGGCAAGTCCTTCATGGGCGACGGGCATGGTGGGATAGACAAGGTTGCTTCTTCATGGACCCTTCATGGGTGGAGCCCTCCGTGGACTCGCGCAGCCGTTACCCTTCGTGGGTTGAAGTCTCCATCAACGTGGATGTACGATAGCACCACCTATCGGAACCACGACAAAAACATCCAGTGTCAACATTGTGTTTGCTCCCTCAAACTCCTCCTTTTACCTTCATATGCAATTGTTTTACATTTCACTGCTATACTCTTAGAATTGCATGTGTAGGTTGATTGCTTGACTTGTGCTAAGTTGCTAAAATCTGCCAAGAATTAAAATTGGGAAAAGGCTAGATTTTTATTTGTCAAGTAGTCTAATCACCCCCCCTCTAGACATACTTTCGATCCTACAAGTGGTATCAGAGCTTTGTTCTCCATTTGCTTTGATTTCCATAGCTTTTGGTGGTCATAGCCTTGGTTTCACAACCTAGGAGAGTATGGCGTCTAGCGAGGGAAATTACCACCGTAGAGGTCCTTACTTTGATGGTACTAATTTTGCTAGTTGGAAGCAAAAGATGAAAATGCATATTCTTGGACATAACCCCGCCGTTTGGGCTATTATGTGTATTGGCTTGCAAGGTGAATTCTTTGATGGGAGAGAACCGAACCGTGAAGCTACCGTAGAAGAGTTGAAGATGCTGCAATACAACGGTCAAGCTTGTGATATCCTCTTCATCGGATTGTGCCCCGAAGAATTCAACAAAACCAGCCGTCTTGAGAATGCGAAGGAAATTTGGGATACTTTGATTGATATGCACGAAGGTACCGACTCCGTCAAGGAATCCAAATTGGATGTGCTTCAAAGTCAGCTTGACAAGTTCAAAATGAAGGATGGTGAAGGTCTCGCTGAAATGTACTCTAGGCTTGCTCTTATCACAAATGAGATTGCCAGCTTAGGAAGTGAAGAGATGACCGACAAATTCATCATCAAGAAGATCCTAAGAGCTTTGGACGGAAAATATGATACCATGTGCACATTGATCCAAATGATGCCCAATTACAAAGATCTCAAGCCAACAGAAGTCATTGGAAGAATTGTTGCTCATGAGATGTCACTCAAGGATAAGGAGGAGCTCCACAACAAGTCAAGTGGTGCCAAAGCCTCATGTGAAGCTCCCACATCATCAAGTGATAAACAAACCTTCAATGAAGAATTGAGCCTAATGGTGAAGAACTTCAACAAGTTCTACAAGAGTAGAAGCAAGGAAAGAAGCTCCAAGACAAGGTCCTACAATGACAAATAATCTTCTAGTCATGAGCGTAATTGCTACAATTGTGGAAGACCCAGACACTATTCCAATGAGTGTATGGCACCCTACAAAAGAAGAGAAGATTCTCCAAAAAGAAGTAGAAGAAAAGAATCACCATCAAGAGAGAGAAGGAGTAGAGATGATCGTTATGAACGAAGAACATCCCGGAGAAGCAAGGATTCGGAAAGGAAGGACAAGTCATCAAGGAGCTACACAAAACGAAGACATCAAGCTCATGTTGGTGAATGGGTATCCGGCTCCGACTCCGATAATCACACCGAGAGAAGCTATCACTCCGACTCCAAATATACTCAAGATGAAGGTGTTGCCGGTCTAGCACTTGTGTCAACCAACTCCTACGACATACTTGATTCACCGAATGAGGAATTGGAAGATGCTTCATGGCTAAAGGCCCAAAGGTATCATACCCCGACTATGTTGATTTCAATAGAGATGAAGATGACTTGTTAGGTGATGATGATTTACTTGTTGACAACTCTAGTGATGAATACTATGATGAAACCAAATAATCATGCTAATGTAGATAAAACGAATGACAATGATAAGGAGAAGATTGAGTGTCTAACTAAAGAACTAAACACTCTTAAGTTAGCTCATGAAACTATCTTGGGAGATCATCGAGAACTTTTAAGGACTCATGAGAAGTTACGCTTTGAAAAGCTCAACCTTGAGCAAGAGCATGAGTTTTAAAGGCAATCAATGATGATCTTCGCAAGAAAAGTTCTTCTTACATTGCCAAGCGTTTAGTCTTATCTACTTACATGCCACAAGTCAAGTCTAGTAACAAGAACAAGAAAGATTCTTCTTCTAGTAGTAACAATAATCATGCTAAATCCAATATTGTTGCTTCTAGTAGTTCTCTTGATTCCACTAATGATTCTCTTAGCCAAGTTACACTTGAGCAAGAAAATAGTTTATTGAAGGGAATTATAGAGAAAGGTGTTTACAAGAGCCTTGCCAGGAGTAAGCAATTCGAGGAAATTGTACGCAAGCAAGGAAGGCACCGGAAGAATCAAGGTGTTGGTTTTGAACGAAAGTTCAATGCCAATGGAGTTGAGTGGGACGAAGATCAATCCAAGACAAAGTTTGTTCCTCAACGAGAGAAGTATGATCCTACTTCTTTCAAGGGGACACAAGCTCAAGATGATCTTCCACCACAAGACCACAAGCAAAAAGGCAAGGACAAGCTTCAAGAGGAGATTGATGCATTTGAAGAAGCTCTTAAGGCCTTGGTCAAGTGGGTTCCCAATACTACATCAAGTTCTACTTCATCGAGTAAAACTACAACTCCAAGGATTCCCATCAAGATGATGTGGATCCCGAAGAAGAAGAACTAGAGAGTTCTTGAGGGTGACTCCGCCAACATATTTCACTCTTATCATTTTGGCAAGGACAAGTTCAATCAACTTCCACATCTTGCACTACTTCAAGGAGTCACAAACCCTCTTGTTGGTAAGACAAGGGACAAGGTAACCTAATGCTTTCATGGACATCATCTTGTGTGTGCATCACTCTATGTCTATGGATATCCTTGTTTGTTCCTTGTGGGACTAACCCATGTAGGTATTGAAAGTGCAACTCACTCCAAAGGATTTCTCCAAATGATGTACATTAACATTGAGCATCCACATCTTCAACACCTACATGAAGTCATCATCGACAAAACCCAAGGTTAGTTCATCCCTCTTAGGGGGGATCTCACATCTAGGGGGAGCTTTACTCTAAGGATTGAGCCAAAGCAACTCTAATGGTGTGAACACAACAATGCTTTATGTAAAAGTGGTAACCCCACTTGTGCTTAAACTATGAGTATGACCTATGATCAAATGTTCTCATTTGACTCCTAAGTCAATATACTCATATATAGATGACCTAGTCATCGCCAATTGCTTGATAGATGCTAGAATTGTGTGTGCATGCTTTGTCACATATTTCATTTGCCATTTTATTGTGTGAGCATGTTGGTTGCATAATTTACTCATTCAAGGACATCCACTTGTAGTTTTGATTGTTTGGTTTCTTTTCTTTTTGCCAAGTGGATGCACAAGAATGCCTAAGAACCTTCTCTAGCTATCTATGCTTTTCTTGTCTCAAACTCTATTCATGCTACATCACAAAGTTTGATCAAGTCAGATTCGAACCACTCTGTGTGAGGAGCACTCGGAGTCCCCGATTCGTCATAGACTTAAACTTCCAAAACCTCTTTGTGCGTTTCGGTCTGACCGATTCATCCATTTTGCTCATACCGAGATCACTAAGTTGATCTAGGTTTTCAATCTCGGTGCCACCGATCCAAACTTTTCGGCCACACCGAGTTGCAGTAACTGCTTGCAGCTATGCATCTCGGTGCCACCGAGTTGTTCAACTCGGTAACACCGATAGGGTCAGGCTATATATACCCCCGGGCCAAAATTTGGAAACTTTTCCGAACCTCTTCGCCCACGCACTACCTGCTCTGCCTCCTCGGGTATCCAGATCGTCCTCCTCATCGCCAGCAACCTCCAGCCGCTGGTCTCCGCTGCCGTCAACGGGATTCTGCCCCGCCGTTGTCGCCGTAGCAAATCCATCGCCGAACTAGGGTATGGATTTGAAACTTTGTGCTATTCTTAACTCCGATTCCTAGCACATTGCATTGCCATGAATCTTGCCACGTTTGAGATCTTCCTATCCAGTGAAATCACTCCGTAGATTAGTTTTGAATTGAAAATTTAGGGTTAGGTTTCCGCCGAACTCATCTCGGACCAACCGAGTTGTAGAAATCGGTCTCACCGATTTGGCTCAGGCCATTGCACATGTGATTTTCGGTCTGGCCGAGAATTGCAATTCGGTGTGACTGAGTTCAATTCTTTATGAAACCCTAGCAGTCTCGATGCCACCGAACTGTGACTCGGTCTGACCGAGTTCACAGTTTAGGTTCCAAAAGCTGCCTCGGTATCACTGAGTTTACAAATCGGTAGCTCCGAAATGCTTTCTGTGGAAAACTAAAACTAAGTTTTTGACTCATTTTTTTGCAAAAACCTCTGTGCTTTGTGATGCTCATCTACTCTACCTCATCTATATCTATTCACAGGGTCTGCTGTCAGAGTTTGCATCATGTCAGATCAAAGTGACAGTCAGAACAAGTCTGAGGAGCAAGTTCAGATAAGTGAGGGCACTAGTCTCTCTAGCAGCTATGATGATGGCAGCAGGAGCACACCCAACAATTTTCCCAAGGCAGCCACCAGGGCCAGAAATAAGAAGACCTCAGATTCTGAAGATGAGGACTATGTGGCTGTTGAGGATGAGGCCACATCAAAGAAGAAGGTGCTGAAGAAGGAATATGGGACAGCTGCATCCACTAAGCCAGGAATGCAAAAGAAGGCACCTGCAAGGAGAATTCCAACTTCCAAACCTAGGAAGGTTGCCACTGGTGAAACCATGAAGTTCACCATTGAGTCTGAAGCTGAAGCTGCTGGCCAAGACAAGAAGAAGAAGAGAGTCAGAACCACTACTGCCAAGGTACTTGGCAAGCCCTCTATGAGGAGAGACTCTGAAGAAGAAGAGGAAGAGGTTGCTGCACCAGCACCCAAAGTGCAGAAGCTGATGGGAGATGCTATAAGGTCAAGGGCTGCTCCATCTAAGCCCAAAGATGCACCCAAGGCTGCTGCTCCTAAGCCCAAGTCTGCACCTAAGAGGAACACTAGGAGTATTCCAGGTGTAGAGAAGAACAAGGCCCCAGTGCCTGAAGCTGCTGAAGAAGAAGATGAAGACTCACTTGTCTTCAGTAAGTTGAAGCCCAAGATCCCAGATCATGATGATGCTCACCCAGTTGTAGAGGACATGAAGCTCAGGAAGGATGCAGGTCTGAGACAGTGGAGATTGACTGACCCCTATGCTGTCAGGAGAAGAACTGCTGTGGACTACAGGTTCCACACTAAGGAACAGCAGGATTTCTATGAGACAGTGCTGCTTGACAAGAAGCCCATAGTGTGTGACATGAGATGGGTTGACTGGTATTACATCAAGAAGAATGAAGAGTACTATCCAGGAGTTTATGACAGTTTCAAGTCTTGTGGAGTAGAAGACTTTGTTGGCCAGAAGCTCACAAAGTGGAATGATGAGCTTATTATGCATTTCTACTCCACAGCTCACTTCTACCCAGATGGGAGGATAGTCTGGATGTCTAAGGGTACAAGGTACCAATCAACAATTGAGGAATGGTCTGAGTTGATAAATGCTCCAAAGGAGAATGAGGATGACTTGGATGTCTATGTCAAGAAGAAGAAAGACCACAACTCCATGGCTCACATGTACAGAGAGATCCCAGATGCTGCACTTGAGACACATAAGTTTGGATCTGTACATTATCTGTTGTCAGGATTGCCTACTATCAACTGGATCTTAAGGCACACTGAGGGAGTCCTGGACTAGGGGGTGTCCGGACAGCCGGACTATCATCGTCCGCCGGACTCCAAGACTACGAAGATACAAGATTGAAGACTCCGTCCCGTGTCCGGATGGGACTTTCCTTGGCGTGGAAGGCAAGCTTGGCGATACGGATATGTAGATCTCCTACCATTGTAACCGACTCTGTGTAACCCTAGCCTCCTCCGGTGTCTATATAAACCGGAGGGCTTTAGTCCGTAGGACAACATACATTACAACAATCATACCATAGGCTAGCTTCTAGGGTTTAGCCTCCTGGATCTCGTGGTAGATCCACTCTTGTACTACCCATATCATCAATATTAATCAAGCAGGACGTAGGGTTTTACCTCCATCGAGAGGGCCCGAACCTGGGTAAAACATCGTGTCCCTCGTCTCCTGTTACCATCCGCCTAGACGCACAGTTCGGGACCCCCTACCCGAGATCCACCGGTTTTGACACCGACATTGGTGCTTTCATTGAGAGTTCCTCTGTGTCGTCACCGATAGGCTTGATGGCATCTTCTACCAACAACATTGTCCAGGGTGAGACTTTTCTCCCCGGACAGATCTTCGTATTCGGCGGCTTCGCACTCCGGGCTAATTCGCTTGGCCATCTGGAGCAGATCGAAAGCTACGCCCCTGGCTGTCAGGTCAGATTCGGAAGCCTAAACTTCACGGCCGGTGTCCATGGAGACTTGATCTTCGACGGACCCGAGCCACAGCCAAGCGCGCCGCACTGTTGCGATGGGCATGATCTAGCTCTGCCGTCGAACAGTGCCTTGGTGGCCGCACACGAATCCGCTCCGGCCATTAGTCCGGAGCCGATCGCCCGGATAGAGGATCGGTGGATAGACACCGCCCCGGGGGCTTCAACTTCCTCGGCGATGGAGCCGAACATTAATCTTGTCCCCCGCGAAACTTGTGATTCCGAGGTGCCGGACTCCTTGCCGGACTCCGAACCTCCCACGCCTCTGCCAATCGATTCGGATTGGGCACCGGTTATGGAATTCACTGCCGCGCACATCTTCCAATACTCGCCTTTTGGCGACATCCTGAATTCACTAAGGCATCTCTCATTATCAGGAGAGCCCTGGCCGGACTATGGCCAGGATGGTTGGGATGCGTACGACGAAGAAATTCAGAGCCCACCCACCACCCACTTTGTAGCCACTATCGACGATCTAACCGACATGCTAGACTACGACTCCGACGACATCGACACTATGGACGACAATGTCGGAGACGAACAAGAAACAGAGCCTATAAGGCACGGGAGGACCACCTCGTCATATGACATATACATGGTGGATACCCCAAAGGAGAGCGATGACGAGGACCAACGGGCCGCGGCAGAAGATAACCCCGCCGATAAACAACCAAAACGGCGACGCAGACGCCGCCCTAAGTCCCGCCTCGACGACAACAATGCTCCCAATAAGCCCGTAATACAGCAGGGCTCACAATTGGACGACGAACATGCAGACAAGCAACCGTCCGAACATGACGAGTCAGATAATCAGTCCAGGCCCGGCGAAAACGACAGTCCGGACGACCTCATGCCGGACACGCCGCCGGAGAGCAAAAACCTTCGGAAAAGACTCGTCAACACTGCAAGAAGCCTGAAGAAGGAAAAGCGGAAGCTCAAAACAGCGGAAGACACACTCAGAATGAGATGGAGCAAAGTGCTCAAAACCGCAGATAAATACGGCAATGGCCACCAATCAAAGAGCTACCCGAAGCGTAAGCTGCTACCAGAATTCGACGAGGAGGCCATAGAGCCTCCACCGTCAAAAAATAAAGAGGCTGCCTGGTTGGATAGACGGCCAGATGATAGGCCAAATTCTGAAAGCGGCGCCACACATAAACCAACCAACGAACTCGGAAGGACAGATGGCCCAGCCAGGTCCATCTACGGGCCAAAGAAGAAGGCCCCAAGAAGCAAGGTAACACGTCAAGTGTCCGAAGATAGCGGCACACACAAATACAGGGGCGCCGCACACCCACTATGTTTCACCGATGA
The DNA here is from genome assembly GCF_018294505.1 of Triticum aestivum. Lineage (NCBI taxonomy): Eukaryota > Viridiplantae > Streptophyta > Magnoliopsida > Poales > Poaceae > Triticum > Triticum aestivum. The sequence goes on along the minus strand of NC_057801.1, from coordinate 491,021,436 downwards.
GGTGCTGGACCATGAGTTCCCAGCAGGATTTAAACCCATAAACATAGAGGCCTACGATGGAACAACAGACCCTGGAGTCTGGATAGAAGATTATATACTGCATATACACATGGCCAGAGGAGACGATCTCCACGCCATAAAATACTTACCCCTCAAGCTCAAAGGGCCATCCCGTCATTGGCTTAAAAGCCTCCCAGAAAGCACTGTTGGAAGTTGGGAAGAGCTCGAGGACACGTTTAGAGCAAATTTTCAAGGGACTTATGTCCGCCCTCCGGATGCAGATGATCTAAGTCATATAACTCAACAGCCCGGAGAGTCAGCGCGGAAATTCTGGAACATGTTTCTCACCAAAAAGAACCAAAAAGTCGACTGTCCGGACGCTGAAGCCTTAGCAGCTTTCAAACACAATGTCCGAGACGAATGGCTTGCCAGGCACCTCGGCCAAGAGAAACCGAGGACAATGTCCGCACTAACAAGCCTCATGACCCGCTTCTGTGCGGGAGAGGATAGCTGGCTAGCAAGATGCAGCACCAGCGACCCAAGTACATCCGAGATAAGAGATGGAAACGGAAAATCACGGCGCAGAAAAGAGCAGCGCCGGAATAAAGAGAAAGGCCCAAAGAGCACGGTAGTCAACGCCGGATTCAAAAGCTCGCGGCCAAACAACAAAACACAACCTCTTAAGGATGACAATGATGAATTGTCCAGCTTAAACAAGATCTTGGGTCGGATATGTCAAATCCACAGTACCCCCGGAAGGCCTGCAAATCACACCCATAGGGATTGTTGGGTTTTTAAACAGTCCGGCCGACTAAACGCCGAACAGAAGGGGCTCGACGCGTCAAGCGAAGAAGATAAACCCCACCAGCAGAGCTCCGGAAAACAAAAGACTTTCCCACAAGAGGTCAAAGCAGTAAACTCACTTCATGTGATAATGCGGAAAAATAGTGCGGCACTTCCTAAAAAGAGCCTCGCACGGTCCAACCCAGCAGACCATAGAGATTGGATATCAAAACCAATCACTTTCGACCACCTGGACTATTCCAGAAGCGTTCGAAGCGCGGGACGGACTGCTCTGATATTGAATCCCATAATCGACGGATTACAATTCACTAAAGTCCTAATGGACGGAGGCAGCGACTTAAACCTGCTGTATTCAAACACAATCCGTCAGATGGGGATAGACCCTACAAAAATTCGACACAGCCGCACTTCCTTCAAAGGAGTGACGCCAGGACCTTACGCCAAGTGCACAGGCTCCATATTACTAGAAGTCGTGTTCGGATCACCGAACAATTTTCGGCGCGAAAAACTAATTTTTCACATCGTCCCATTTAAAAGTGGATATCAAGCACTATTGGGACGAAAGGCTTTTGTCCGTTTCAACGCCATACCGCATTACGCGTCTCTTACACTCAAGATGCCCGGTCCGCGTGGCATCATATCAGTGCGAGGGTCACTCAAAGACCCCGGACTCGGATAGACGAGTCCGGCTTCAGCAGACTAGGGGCTCCCTAGCCGCACACCTCTTCACAGGGGGCTGCGCGCACAAACAACCGCGGGTTCATACAAACCCCGCTTTACTTATTTATATTTCTTCTTTTACACATATTTTTTTCGCACACATCGTTTTCAAACTGAGCGTTCCTCTCTTTTTATAGATGAACAACGTGCATTCCCGTCCAGGATAACGGCGCAACGGAGACACAGGCGCAGACGTGCAGTAGGGACCCGTTGCGAGGATTCTTTTCAGATTAAGACCCTGCGTAAACCTTTTTTAAATGTCTCTTGTTGTTATTCTCCCTTGGTTTCTTCCTATAGCCAAAGCGGAGCCTGACGTTTTGGCATCGGCCGCGTCAGAAGACCATGCCCGTACTTGGACACTAGGGGCTTAGGGCATTGTTCTGCCCATTCTCATAAAGACCGAACACCTCAGGGAGTGTTCGGCGTCTCGAGTTAGGCATTATATGCATCAGCTCGAATCATGTCTTTGGTCAAATGTTGGGTTTGCCCGGCTCCTGTGTTTTGCTGCCTTACGTTCTGTATCATCGGCTAACGCGGCACCAGGAGAACTACTGCGATTGTGCCCCAGCTCGGCTGGGCGAGCACCTCAGTAGAGAAAGCCGAAAACTGACTGTCATGATATAGCGAGAGACTGGTCAACCACTCGATCGACCACCAGAATGTTTAGAATTCCCCGCTTTGACGAAGGACCGTTTCCCGGTCAGGCACACACGCACCCCGAATTCAGAGAAGTGCGGTGCCCCAAGGGGCTATATCGTAGCCCCACCCTCGAGCTCCACTGGCTAAGTGAAAGTGATAAAGCATTATAGTCCGGATTGCCTCGTTCGCTACGCTACCACCTCCTTAACAGGACCGAGACGTCGGATTAAGTGTGAAAACGCGCTATTTTTGCGAACACCCCCGCACCTTGTGCGTGGGGGCTGAAGCCGAAGACTGCAATCTTTCAGGTTATACAAGTGTATACGTAAACGGCCGCATAGGAGAAGTTTTACTACTTGGGACGCACAAGTATAAAAAGCAGTTATAGCATAATCATTGTTTTACAAGCTAAAATGTTCATTTGAACGTGACATTTTTTGAGCACTGCGACTCTATTACACGAGCGCCACGCATAACTTCCCCAAAATAGTGCTCGGCGGGGAGCCGGTCTTCATCCGAGCCCTGGGCGGCAACAGCGGTGGCATCCATCTCTGTCCAATGCGCCTTGACGCAGGTAAGTGCCATCAGCGCGCCCTCGATGCAGGCCGACCGCTTCATCTCCTTGATATGCGGCACCGCTCCAAGGAATTGCTGCAGTAAGCCGAAGTAGCTCGTCGCCTTGGGCCTCTCTGGCCAGACATGAGCCACGATGTCAGTCATGGCAAGTTCGAACAACCTATTTAGCTCGGCCCATTCGGCCAACCGGTCGGTCAACGGAAGTGAGCGATCCGGACTATGGAATTGAGACCAAAACAGCTCTTCCGTCTTGTGATCCTTCTGGCTCCGGAAGTGCTCAACGGCATCAGCCGCACTCGCCGCTAAGTCCATATACGGATCCTCCGGACTCCACAGCCGATCAAATTGAGCATACTTTTGATCCATAAACCGGCGACGCAGCAGATAAGGCTTGCCAGCCACGATATCTCCGGCCTGGCGCAGCTCCTCCCTCATGGCCCGCATTGCAGAGCGGGCATCCTTGGCCTCAGCGGTGGCCTTCTTTAGGTCTTCCCGCTCCGATAAGTGCTCCTTTTCAAGAGCCTCATTGCGGTCGGCAACATCTTTCACTTTTACGGCCAATTCGGCCACTTCTTCCCTGCTTAGGCAGTGAGCAGCCTTTTCGGCTTTCAACTCCTCGGCCGCCCTCGAGGCAGCCGCGTCACTCCTTCGGGCTTGCTCCTTAGCTTGAGCAAGTTCGGCCTGAAGGCTCTCCACGGCAGCAGCACCGTCTGTACAACAACATATAATTTATCAAGAGGAGGGCTTTGACCCCATTAATAAAGCGACCATGGAGAACTCATTTACCTTGCGACTCGTCAAGTCGCCGGTTGACAAGTGCGATGTCCGCATCCGCCGCGTCAAGTTGCCGCATTAACTTGGCAACCCCACTAGTCCGGCTAGCCCTCGGACTATCCGCCACCTACATAGGAACGGCGACATTCATTTCTTGAGATTTCGATCGTCGGCACGCTGTCGTCTTCGACAACCTACCGAGTCTCAGGGGCTACTATCTATACAGAGCACACTTTTATGTGCAAAATTGTCAAAAATAGAAGGTGCGTCATTTTCGCGTACCTTAAATCCCGCCAACAAACTCATAGCGGCGTTACGCAATCCGCTCTCGGCGGACGAAATCCTTCCAATCACCATGTGCATCAACGCACGATGATCTTCTGAGATGGACGCCCTCTCAAGCAGATTCTTCAGTTCTCCCGGCCGGATACTAGCGGGCGCCGAACTCTCCGGCCCCTCCGGACTCGGGGATACCCTCCGTGACGATACTTCAGGCTCGTCTGCCTTATCTGATGGCGCAGCAGACGGGGGCGTTTCGCTCTCCATCATCTCCGGAAGAAGGTCCCCCGAAGACGAACTCATCTACGAAGGCTGCAAATCCGAACTGCAAAATGAAAATTTCGGTCACCCACAGAAGCATAAATGGAGGTATTTTCTTACTGATGAAATTCCCTTTTCATACTCACGGCTCGCTGGAGGGCTGATTCTTTGGCGATGATTGTGCGTCCGGATTCTCCCCGGACGGCGGACCCCCCGGGGAAGATCTCTTCCCCCGTTTAGGGGCTTTGGCCTCCGGATCTTCAGAGGCGGTCCTCTTCTCCCCCTGGAAGGAGGGGTTCTTGATTCCCCCCTCTTCAGACGCCCCTTTGGGTGAAATATTAGCTCCTCTGTTTTCCCTTTCGCTCCCTTCTGTGGGCGCGACCTCCAACATTCTGACCAGCACGGGCTCCAGTGCGGTCTCTGGGAGGGGGGTCGGACACCTTATCAGCCTTGATCGCGCCACCCACTCCTGTGAATAGTAATGGGTCAGGAGGCGAACTCTAGAAAGGCAGATAAACAGAATGTCCGGACTCTGAGCTATTTACCTAAGTATCCGGGCGATTGCGGCTTAGGCCTGCGTCCTCGGCTAATTCCGGACACGCCACCTGCGGTCCGAAGAACAACTTGTACATCTCCACGGGTGTTGCACCCATGAAGTGTTGGAGAATCCGAGGTCCCTCCGGATTGAACTCCCATAGACGGAGAGGACGGCGTTTGCAGGGCAGAAGATGCCTGATTAGCATAACCTGCATCACCACGACCAGATTGATCTCCCTCGCTTGGAGGTCTCGAATCCGGCCCTGCAGTGAGGGAACATCTTCGGATGGACCCCAATTGAGCCCTTGGTTGACCCACGACATCAGTTGGCGTGGAGGTCCCGGGCGGAATGAAGGCGGCGGCTTTTGTTTACTGCCCCTCGGAGCGGTGATATAGAACCACTCCTGCTGCCACAGTCCGAGTTCCTCTTGGAAGGAACCCTCGGGCCACGGGGCATCGGCCTTTTTGCTTATGGCCGCCCCGCCGCACTCCGCTTGACGCCCCCCGATCATCTTCGGCTTCACATTGAAGGTCTTCAGCCACAGGCCGAAGTGGGGAGTGACGCGGAGGAAGGCTCCGCAGACGATAATGAATGCGGAGATATGGAGGATGGACTCCGGGGCCAAATCGTGAAAATCCGGCCCATAGTAGAACATGAGCCCTCTCACGAAGGGGTCCGTCGGGAAGCCTAAACCCCGACGGAGGTGGGATACGAAGACGACATATTCGCCGGGCTCGGGGGCGGGCACGGCCTGCCCTTGGGCAGGCAACCTGTGCGAAACCTTGTAGGCCAGGTACTTGGCCTCACGTAACTTCAATATGTCCTCCTCCGTGACGGAGGAGGGCATCCACCGGCCCTGGAGGTCGGAGCCGGACATGGTTGAGGATCCGAAGCGCTCGAATCTGAGGCTCTGGGTGTTGGAACTGGGAGCGAGGAGGAGATTCGATGCGAGATTGAAGAACAAGAACGAGCCTTGGTCCTCTTATAAAGGGGAAAAATACCAAGAGCCGTCTCCGCGACCGTTTGGGATTCACCTTCGATAGAGGAGGCGTGGCGACGGGAACGGTTGGGTTACCCACGCACGTATTGATGAGAATCCCGGGATAAGGGGAACATGATCTCTGCTTCGACAAGACGTGCCAAGGAAACCGCTTCGCTAAACGTGCTGAGGTGGTATAGTAAAAAAACGATTCAAACAAAGGCTTGGTAGCGGTGTGATGTCACGCCGCATAGTACGTTAGCAGATTGAACTAGTGTACATTTTATTCTCTCTATGGTGGAATGTGGAATTTATTTTGCAGAGCCAGACACTATCCTGGTGTTCATGATCTTCTCTGGATTATTCAAGGGAGGAACCCGCCTTGCAATGCCGAACATTATGCGCGCCGGACTTATCGTCATTGAAGCCTGGTTCAGGGGCTACTGAGGGAGTCCTGGACTAGGGGGTGTCTGGACAGCCGGACTATCATCGTCCGCCGGACTCCAAGACTACGAAGATACAAGATTGAAGACTCCGTCCCGTGTCTGGATGGGACTTTCCTTGGCGTGGAAGGCAAGCTTGGCGATACGGATATGTAGATCTCCTACCATTGTAACCGACTCTGTGTAACCCTAGCCTCCTCCGGTGTCTATATAAATCGGAGGGCTTTAGTCCGTAGGACAACATACATTACAACAATCATACCATAGGCTAGCTTCTAGGGTTTAGCCTCCTGGATCTCGTGGTAGATCCACTCTTGTACTACCCATATCATCAATATTAATCAAGCAGGACGTAGGGTTTTACCTCCATCGAGAGGGCCCGAACCTGGGTAAAACATCGTGTCCCTCGTCTCCTGTTACCATCCGTCTAGACGCACAGTTCGGGACCCCTACCCGAGATTCGCCGGTTTTGACACCGACATTGGCGCAGATCAGGAGGTGCCTCCGCCACCTCCTCCCCAAGAAGGCGCCCTGGCTCCAAGGCACGCGGCCCTAGGACGAGACCCACCACGTCCGGCGCCCGCGCGACAAGAAAGGAGCTGCCAAAAAATCCCTCGTCCCCAAGAAGGTGCTCGTGTGCTCCCGGCACCGGTGCGCCATGACCGCATCCCTGCGCCACCACGTCAAGACCCCGCGCTGCCACAGGCAGTGGCGCGCGGGAATCCCCAGGAGCAAGCCCCGCATCAGCAGAGAGCTCTGGTGGCCACCGCAGGCTGCCGCGCCTTCACCACCGAGCTATGCAGTGTCGCCTGGCCGGGCAAGTTCAAACCTGACCTGCCTCCTCGCTACGACAGCACTGCCGACCCCGCGGAGTTCCTGCAGCTCTACGAGCTAGGCATTCAAGCCGCCAACGGGGACGAAAAGGTCATGGCGAACTGGTTTCCCATGGCACTCAAGGACGGTGCCCGCTCCTGGCTCCTGAACCTGCCTCCTGGCATGATCTCCTCCTGGGGCGAGATGCGCACTCACTTCATCGCCAACTTCCAGGGCACTCGCGACCGTCCGCCGGCTGTGGGTGACCTGCGCCGCATCAAGCAGCAGCCCGGAGAGACCTTGCAGAAGTACATCCAGCACTTCAACAACGCTCGCCTCAAGATTCCCAAGGTGACCGAGGAGGCCATCATCTCGGTGTTCTCTGATGGCGTCCGCGACGTCAAGATGAAGGAGGAGCTGGCGATCCACAAACATCTGTGTACGTCTCTGGAGTTGTTCAACCTAGCGACCAAGTGTGCAAGGGCTGAGGAGGGATGCCTCTTCCAGCTCGAGCTCCCAGCAGCAGACCCAGAAGAGAAGAAAGCCAAGGCCAAGCATGTGAAGCGCAAGGGAGCAGCTGTGCTGGCAGCAGATCTGGACATGAAGCATGGCAGGGACTAGCCGGAGTCGTCCAAGGGCAGCTGGTACTGTGTGTACCACGATCTCCATATCCACAACACCAACGAATGCCAAGAGCTCAGGGCCGTGCGAGAAGGCCGTGTCGGTCGACGCCCCGAGCGTAGCGATCGGGGCTACGGTCGAGGCGGAGCAAGAGGTGAAGGACGATGGGATGACCGTGGTCCTTGCCAAGGGTGGCGTGACCAGCCTCGCAAGGACCGCTGGCAGGACCAGCCTTGCGAGGGGGCTTGAAGGGATCAGCCTCGTGAGGATCTCCCGCAAGGCAACATAGGGCTTCCTCCTCTACCACCACCACCAAGAACAAATGACGACCATCATCAGGACGAGGGGGCTGGGGGCTTCCAGGAGCCGCGTGCGATCGCTTGCATCTTGGGCGGCGCTCAGGCCCCAGCCTCTCAGCGCATCTTCAAGCAGTTTGCTCGCGAAGTGAATGCAGTCCTTCCCAAGCTTGAGGCCATGCGCCCCCTCAGGTGGTCTGCGTGCGCCATCATGTTCAGCTCAGCGGATCAGCTCAAGTGCGCGGCAACAACCGGCATCCTCCTGATGCTCTGTTCCCCAGTCATCAGCAATGTGCAAGTTACCAGGACCCTCAACGACGGCGGAGCAGGGCTCAACGTCCTGTCCGTCGAGATGTTCAACAATCTTCAAGTGCCATACGATCAACTTCAACCAACCAAGCCCTTCTCAGGAGCCACTGATGGTTCCACTGTCCCGATAGGGCAGGTCCGCCTCCCTGTCACCTTTGGATAGCGCAAGAACTACCGTACCGAGCTCATTGACTTTGACGTCGCCCACATTTGCCTGCCATACAATGCCATCCTCGGGTATCCAGCCCTGGCCAAGTTCATGGTAGTGACTCACCATGGTTACAATGTCCTCAAGATGCCAGGAAGTGGTGGAGTCATCACGGTCCCCTATGAAGAGAAGGATGCGGTGTGCTCCCTCGAGCGCGCCTTCCAAGCCGCGTCAATGGAGGACCCAAACAGCAAGAGTGGGAACCTTCCTGAAGCAGCTCCCAAGAAGAAGACATCACCTGGTTCAAGGCCTCAGGAGGCAGGCACCTCCAGAGGTGCCACATCCGGACATGCGCCCATCCAAGGGGCGCCACCCTCCATCGCATAGGGAGGCGCGCCTGGTGCCCTACTCGGGCAAGGCTCGGGGGCTCTCTCTTGGGGAGCCACTGACTCTGCCAAGATCACGAGGGAGGCGCTCGGGCACCACTTGGAGGCATGCTTCGCGACATGTTTCCCTCAAGAAAGCGTGAGGAAAGGAGGGCCCAACCCACAAGAGTTCATCACCAAAGTTGCTCAGGAGTTGCAGGAATCGAGAGTCATGCGTGGCAACTGCTGCCTACCCAGCATAGCTCCCCATCCAGGCGAGGATGGCGGGCTGCGCGTCTGCATCGACAACCCAGGCCTCAATCGAGTCGCATCTCAGGAGTGCTTCTGGCCTTCGCGCGTAGGGCGTTGCGAGGGTCCACCACACAGCTACGTTCGCATGCCCTTCGGCCTGCCGAACGCGGCTGCTGCCCACCAGCTCCTGATGAGGAGCATCCTGGAAGCTCAGGTGGCCAAGCATCATGCGCTCCTGGAGGAAATGGAGATGGACCTCGCCGAGCCGCCCGGACCTCCTGAGCCTCCCGAGGCTTAGAGCTCCTAGGGCTCGTGAGGATTGGCTTCTTCACTACGCACCGTCAGCTACTCCGACACTCGCTCTACAATGGTATCAAGTGACTTCTTTCAAGTTTCATTTCAGCTGGGAGCGCCCTCAGGGCTGCATCATTCCCAGGTCGCATGGGTCTGTCCCCGCGGCATGTATTCATTTTGCTTTTGTCTTCAGCTTACCTTGGTGGGGGCGCCCCTTGGGCTCCATCATCCCCAACTCGCTTGGGCCTGACCCAACGGCGTTTGCCTTTCTCTGCATCTATCTGAGTTGATTTGCTTCTTCATGCTTAACCTGCTTGAGATAATCGTCTGCTCGATTGACACCTACCTTTGGAGCCGCTCGCTCTGGCATGACGCTTGCACATGGGTCCGTCCCTGCAACGTCGACAAATCTGAGTGGTCGAGCTTTGGCTGTGGCAGCCCCGCAAATGCGCTACCTCACCAGGCCCTCAGTGCCTCAATCACTCCCTCGGAGCAACCAATGGCTGGCTGGCAACCGTAATGGCAGTCCTTGTTTTCCTCGTGTTGGTGTACAGGATCCTCCTAACGAATAGCATGGTGGGCGTCGTGAGCTCCCTCTCCCTCTCTCCCATGCAATCCGCTCGTGCGTTAAAAGGGGGGTGCCTGAGCATCACAACTCAGGGGCTCTTACTGGCTCTCCAGCCCTCACCCCCTGGCCTTGACCCACGGCATCGCGACCTGTCATACCAACGGCGGCTGAGCTCACTCGAGGGCCGGGACCAGAGGACGTAGAGCACGAAGGAGAGTGTGGGGAAGAGGGGAGAAGCTCACGAGGACCCAACCTAGCGACACCCCAGCTGCCGGCGCGCGGGCCAGGCACCTCGCCGGATAATGACTCCAAGCTCATGAGATAAGTCACGCCTCTACAGGAGCTAGATCAACACAACGCCAAACCCTCGCCTAGTGCAGCTCTGTCATGGTGATGTTGCCTTCCTTTCTCGCCCAGCGGAGGCTGCTTGAGCGCTAAAGGGGACCTCTTGAGCATCGCGCCTTGGGGGCTCTTATTGGACCTTGGGCCGCTCACCCCCTGACCTTGACTACGGCATCGCGACCTGGCATACCAGCGACGGCTGAAGCCTGCCTGGGGACCGGGACCTATCAGCGTAGAGCACCAAGCCCTCGTGAGGATAGAAAGGGGGAATCGAGCCGGGATAGGACAAGCATCTCGCATCGCTCCATAATAAGGATAATACTCACAAAAGACATGGCATGAACTTACATACCCCCGCGGGGTGTTTCTTCGATTCCTCGCAGGAAACAAAAGGTGATAATCCTAAGGAACACTAACTACGTGCGCCTCCATAGGAGACGCCATCATCAACAGTGGGCCGCCCCGCACCGGTGCCAACCCATCTAGATCAGTGGCGTCGGCGGCCAGATGAAGCTGCCCTGCTCCGAGCGTGACGCGAGCTCGGGGGCTCGTAGCTGTCATCGCTCGTCTCCGGAGTCACGTGAGGCTCGGGGGAGTCGCTGGATTCTCCGGCTCCTCCGCTACTGCCTGAGGAGCTGCTGGAGAAGCGGTTGGCATGCCTGGTCCTCGCCACTTCGATGCCCCAGCCGCCTTCCTTGGGGCAGCACTCCAGTCGGCGTCCTTCCATGTCGAAGACCTTGAAGAACATCAAGGAGGCGCCATCGTATTCAAGATGAATTACGAGGGCACCCCCTGTCCAGCAGACCCGGGCGATCTCGCCCCAACCCTGGGTCATGTAGACCTTGCCCGGAGCGACGACCGTGACCTCCGCTCCGGTCGCAAGGGTGCAGCAGTCAGCATGCTGCAGACAGAGCTCCAGAGACCCCCTCGGCGACATCTCGAAGGCGAAGGAGGGAGGAAGGCGGATCCAAGAACATGGAGGCATGGCGACGTGGAGCACAAGCTCGCGAGAAGAGCCCTCGGCATGGATTCCAGGGGTGATGACGCGCACCGCCGTGACTCGCCGGCGTCACCGGCGGCGCCGTCGGTGTCGCTCGGCGTCTTCTTCTCCAGGGCCCTCGATTCGGGCGTACAAGGGCAGCAAAAACCCAGGCGGTGGCCGCTCGTACCAGGGCCTTGACGTCTCCTGCTGTCGGTGTCAAAACCGGCGGATCTCGGGTAGGGGGTCCCGAATTGTGCGTCTAGGTGGATGGTAACAGGAGACAAGGGACATGATGTTTTACCCAGGTTCGGGCCCTCTTGATGGAGGTAAAACCCTACGTCCTGCTTGATTAATATTGATGATATGGGTAGTACAAGAGTAGATCTACCACGAGATCAAGGAGGCTAAACCCTAGAAGCTAGCCTATGATATGATTGTTGTAATGTTTATTGTGTCCTACGGACTAAAGCCTCCGGTTTATATAGGCACCGGAGAGGGCTAGGGTTACACAGAGCCGGTTACAATGGTAGGAGATCTACATATCCATATCGCCAAGCTTTCCTTCCACACCAAGGAAAGTCCCATCCGAACACGGGACAGAGTCTTCAATCTTGTATCTTCGTAGTCTTGGAGTCCGGCGGACGATGATAGTCCGGCTGTCCGGACACCCCCTAGTCCAGGACTCCCTCAGTAGCCCCTGAACCAGGCTTCAATGACGATAAGTCCGACGCGCATAATGTTCGGCATTGCAAGGCGGGTTCCTCCTTTGAATAATCCAGAGAAGATCATGAACACCAGGATAGTGTCCGGCTCTGCAAAATAAATTCCACATTCCACCGCAGAGAGAATAAAATGTACTCAAGCTCAATCTGCTGACGTATTTTGCGGCATGACGTCACACCACTACCAAGCTTTTACTTGAATCGTTTTTTATTATACCACCTCAGTACGTTTAGCGAAGCGGTTTCCTTGGCACGTCTTGTCGAAGCAGTGATCATGTTCCCCTTATTCTGGGATTCTCATCAATACGGACGTGGGTAACCCAACCACGCCATTGATGGTGGCGCTTGGGAGATAAGCCAGTTTTACCAGGCTGGTGGGGGACGCATAGTCTTCGCCCGCCTATATATAAGGGATAAGGATTCACCTTTTCACCCACGCCTTCTTCCTCCTTTGCTTATCCACCTCCGTGCACTCAAGCTCCAGCGCCTGAGTTCACGCATCTTGTATCAACCTTCTCCGACCATGTCCGGAGGGGGAGGCAAATGGTTGGCTTCCACCGTTAAGGAGGAGCATATCACAAAGCTGCGTAGTGCCGGATACCTTTCCGGCGACATCGCGCACCGGCTGCCCGACGAGGGGCAGCTCATCCCTACCCCCGAGCCCCATGAGAGGGTCGTTTTCCTTCCCCACTTCCTCCGCGGACTGGGCTTTCCACTTCACCCCTTTGTCCGAGGGCTCATGTTCTACTACGGCCTGGATTTTCACGATCTGGCGCCGAACTTCATCCTCAACATCTCGGTGTTTATCGTCGTGTGCGAGGCCCTCCTCTGCATCCGGCCCCACTTCGGCTTGTGGCTCAAGACATTCAACGTCAAGCCGAAGGTAGTGAAGGGCACGCAGGCGGAGTGCGGAGGCGCTATGTTGGGTAAGATGCCCAACGTCCTCTGGTTTGAAGGGGCCTTCGTGGACTCCGTCAAGGGGTGGCAATCGGGGTGGTTCTATATCACCGAGCCGCGCGACCCTACGTGGGCGGCGGCCCCCGAGTTTAGATCTGGTATCCCTACGCAGCTCACCTCCTGGAAAGAGAAGGGCTTGCTGTGGGGTAATTCGACGGAGCTGACGGGACTCCAAGCCTGTATCCAGAAGCTAGTGAACAAGAAGCTCAGGCTCGTCGACGTGGTCCAAGTCATGCTCGTCCGCCGGATTCTCCCATGCCAAGAACGGGCATTCAATCTATGGGAGTTCGATCCGGAACAGCACCAGACGCTGAGCGGGTTCTTCGACACGACGCACGAAGGCGCCTGGAGGGTGCTGTTTAAGGGCGCCGAAGCCCCCGCATCCGCGACGGAAGATCGCGGATTTCACTCGCAGCATCCGGCTGACGAGGTAAGTGATTCTACCCCTTTACGGGACACTTATTGTAAATAGATTGATTCTAAGAGGGTTTCAATTTCCCTTTTCCTTTGACAGGAATGGATGAAGAAGGCCGAGCAGCTCATCTGCCCGGCTCCTATGCCAGAAGACCCAGTGGGTGCCCGTCTAGCGGGGCTGCTGGTTCCGGCACCGCACGTGGTGCCGGAGAAGAAGGCCAAGAAGGTGGCCACGGGCACTCGAAAGAGTTCCCGTTATCAGGCGTCCGACGACGAGGCGGACTCCTCCCCCGAAGACGAGGAGGAGGAAGAAGACTCTCTCCCGGAGGGGGGAGAGAGGAAAAGGAAGGCTTCCCCAACAGGGGAGGCCGAAGGGTCCAAGAGGGGGAGAACTATTCCCTCGGACAGCTCTGCCAACACCGACGTTGGCGACGAGGAGTGGCCTTCAAGGGCTAGGCCTCCGGCGAGATCGTAAGTATCCGGATCCCTGATATGCAATTTCTTTTGTGTCACATAGTGTCCTACTAATGCCGCATATTGCCCGCAGTCCGGCCGATGATGATCTCCCCGCTTCATTGAGCGGGTCGTTGGCCCCGTCGGATGTGGATTCCCTTCCGACTGCCTCCACCCCCCGCACCAATGAGGATGCCGAGGTGGGATCCCAGAAAGGGACCCATCAGGAGGAGGCTCCGAAGGCGCCGCAAGGCAGCCTCCCGGACTTTGCGCCGGACTCTACGCCGGAACCTGCAGTGGTTCCAGAGTCCGGCAGGCGGCCCCTTCGAAAGAAGGGCAAGACCGTGACGCCGGCGGCCTCCGTCCAACCGGAGGCGCCGGACAACTTGCTGGAGGCGCTTAAAGGCGCTTCCATCGAGGAAGAACACCGCACTGTTATGAGTGCGGTGATTCAGAAGGTTCAGCTCGCCAAGAGCGGGCTGACCGAAGCCTGCAGTAGCCTTCTAACAGGCTTTGAGGTAAGAAGTTCAAATTATGTAATGTAGTACCGCATAGACAGTAGCCCCTGATGCTCGGTTCGGTGTTCGGAAAGAAAAGCCGGACTGAGGATCTAAAAAGATATTCGCAGGTTGCTAATAAATTATGTCAATATGGGTTTGCAGGCTGTGCTGCTGACCTCTGCCGCACTGACTGCGGAGGTTGGTGCATTAAAGCAAGATCTCGAGCGGTCCGAGCGAGAGCTCGGCCATGCCAAGAGGCAGCTCGAGGACAAAGAAGGTGAGTACCACCACTTTGAATTTTTACCTTACAGAAAAGGATTTTGGTTGCAATAAAATTAACAAGGATAATACGTGTACTGCAGGGGCCACAAACGAGGTGGCAGCCCTGAAGGAGGCTGTGTCCGCGGCCGAACGTAGTGCGGCCACGGAACGGGCAGAGCGAGAAAAGCAGGAGGCGCAGGTGGCGGCAGTGCGGCAAGAGCTCCAGGCTCTCATGGAGAAGCATGAGAGTTTGGAGCGCGACTCCAAGACTCGAGAGTCCGAGCTCGCCTCGGCTCTCGAAAGTGCCAAGTCCGCCAAGGCCGAGGCCCGTAAGGCCCTTCAGGAGGTTGAAGATGTGAAGAAGATAGCGGCGGGTAAGGTATTTTTCATGCAAAGAAAGCATGTTAATGTAAACTACCTGACACTTACCCGCATTCGGAGCTCTCCAGGGGCGTTTGCAGATCTGCCGCACAGTGTATCTGACGCCGCCGCATTCTACCGTGGCGAGGAGGGGAGCTCAACGGAGAAGGTCTTCTGGTCTCAGTACGCTGAGGCCGGCCATCCGGTGCCCCCGAGCGACCAGCTGAAGCAGCTGGTCGAGCTCCACAAGGTAGCTGAGGAGGCCATGAAGGGCCTTATAGTCCAGCTGTGGCCTGGACAGGCCATGCCTGGGAGCTACTTCAGCCTCGTGTGGCGGCTGGTGGATGCGTGCCCCTGGGTGGATGTCATCAAGCGCTCTGCCTGTATTGAAGGTGCTCGTCGGGCCCTTGCCCGCGCAAAGGTGCACTGGGGCAGGCTGGATGCGGAGAAGCTTCTTACTGACCCGCCGCCAGCGGGCAAGGAGTATCGTACGCCCGAAATGTACTATAAGACTGTCCTGAAGGGTGCCCACAATATTGCGGATGAGTGCCCCAGAGATGTAATTATTGAGTGAAAACTTGCTATGTATTATCCTGTGCGCTGAAAACTTTGTTCATATGCACTACGCAACACTTGTTTAATTTAAAATATTACCTTCTGTGCGGCCGTTTATAAAATCTGAGAGATGGCAAGTCGTTGGCTTCAGCCCCCAAGCCACGAGTGCTGGGGTGTTCGGGATAAACTTGAGCACTCTTGTTCCCATTTTTGGGTCCATCTAGGGAGGCGCTCAACACAACGAACAAGGCAATCGGACTTATAATGCTTGAACACTCTCACTTAGCCATAGAATTCTATAATTTTAAATTTCGGTGAAGCCCCTAGTATTCGGAAGACCGAATTAGGGGCGCTATCCACGCCTTCGTCGGACATTATCCGGAACTTCGCTCGAAGCGGCATGAGTCTTTAGGGACCCGAAAAGACCTCTCGAACAGCGACCAGTCTCTCGCCTTATCATGCCGGTCAGTTTTAGCTTTCTCCACTGAGGCGCTCGCCCAGCTCAACCGGGGCGCAATCGCAGTGGTTCTCCCAGTGCCACCTTAGCCGACAGAACGGAATGTAAGGCGCCAAAATGTGGGAGCCGGGCAAACCCAACTATTGACCCAAGACATGATTCGGAGCCGATTCATATAATGCTACAAGTTCGGGGTGCCGCACTTGTGAAAGTGTTCGGACTTATCACACCATAATGCGGGGAACATAAGCCCCTGGTGTATTCGGCCGTACCAATAATATACGGGTGCGAGATGTCATTAATGAACATATGTGTAAAGTAATGCAATAACAGGCAAAAACACTGCATTATTTATTAAAGAATTCTGCTATGAGTGCGGTATGATACAAATAGTGCGGTAAGCAAGGGATTGGACTAATCAAACATGTCCCCCTCCAAGGATGGGCTGCGGACTGGTGGATATAATCAAATTTAATGATCGTAATGGAGACCACCTGAGTGTTTATCGCAGTCTTCTTTCTTCCCTGGCTGTTGCATCGTGAATTTTGCGGGTTCACCGCCGGACAGGGCCTTTGGTGAACATAGTCCTGTGGACATAAAGAAAGAAAATAATAACAAAAAGGAGTGACACACTTGTGAGCCCCTGGTGTGGTCGAGCCACACTCTGGGTCTATTGTGGTTGTGCCCCTTCCCCTAGGCCCATGGTATCTCCAGAGCGTAATGATGTACGCGGAGGGTTGGTCTTGCAATTATGCAAGGGCTGGGGTTGGGGCCGCATTGCTACGCGTGCTCGGAATGTGCCAGGTCGTCTTGGTTGATGTTGCTCCGGGCACGTTTGGCCGTGTCCGGCCGTTTAACGGCCGGACTCTAATATTGCCTTAAAAGGCTGCTCTGTAGTTCTGCCGCGAGAGCCGCTGTGTGTTCCTCCGTTCGGAGAGAGCGTTCCGTATTTCCATTGACCGTAATGACTCCGCGAGGGCCTGGCATCTTGAGCTTGAGGTATGCGTAATGTGGTACCGCGCTGAACTTTGCAAACGCGGTTCGTCCGAGCAGGGCATGATAGCCGCTGCAGAATGGGACTATGTCGAAGATTAACTCCTCGCTCCGGAAATTGTCCGGGGATCCGAAGACCACTTCCAGTGTGACTGAGCCTGTACAATTGGCCTCAACACCTGGTATGACGCCTTTGAAAGTCGTCTTTGTAGGTTTAATCCTTGAGGGGTCTATGCCCATCTTGCGCACTGTATCCTGATAAAGCAGGTTCAGGCTACTGCTGCCGTCCATCAGGACTCTCGTGAGGTGAAATCCATCGACGATTGGGTCTAAAACCAATGCGGCGAATCCGCCGTGGCGGATACTTGTCGGGGGTTGGGTGCGACATATGCCAACGGATGGCTTATCATGGTGGGGGCGAGTAGAACGTCGCCGGTGCCTGGAAACGGGATGAGGCGCAGACATGCACGCCGGCGAATCTTACCCAGCTTCGGGGCTCTCCGGGGAGATAACACCCCTACTGCTGCTCTGCGGGGTCTCCGCATGGTCACTATGGCGAAAAGGTTACAAGGGCGCTCCTGGAGCTGTATCGGGAGGCAGGAGGGAGCTAGGCTGGCTCTTTCCTCCCCTGTCTAAGTGTCTAACTCTATCAAAGGCCGAACCCTTTGCATGGGTGTCCCGGGGGGTTTATATAGGCCTACCCCCGGGGGTACAATAGTAATCTGACTGGGTGTGGCCCCCAGCCGTCTGTCTCTCATGCCGCTGTCCTTCCTGCCGGCTTCTGGGGCCCAACGACTGGTGGGCCCTGCGGACAGGCCAAACACTGTGCAGTACTCCTGATGACGCAGGCTTGGTCATGGGGTCGTGGCAACAGTGCCACCGTCTGTCAGGCGATCACTCTCGCCACTCCCCATCCAATCTGGTTTATGGCTTGTGGGGCCCTGGCGGGGAGGCGGCCGACTCCGAGGAGGCCGACTCCCACAGGGCCGTCTTCTGGCGCTCTGGCCGTCTTTGATTCTCTCACTGACAGGTGGCCCTGCGATCTTTGGGCCGTACAGGCCGGCGTCGTGGGCACAGTGCATCACGCACTGTTGCTGAGGTCAGGGGAGGCATGGCAACAGTGCTGTGCCTCGCCGGAGATCTCCCGGCGATACGGCTCACTGTAGCCATGCCAACCCCTCGTAGGCAGGAAGGGACGGCCACGTCGGGGCCGTGCCCTGCATCGGTCTTCGTGAAAGGTTGCGGGCCGACTCCCATAGTCGGCACTTCTAGAGGTCGCAAGCCGGGAGTCGGCTTGCTTCAAAGCCGTCGTCCGGGACTCGGCTTCACAGGGGATCGCCCTTTGAGACTCGGCCACCCCGAAGGTCGCCAGCTCTGACTCGGCCAGAGGGGCACGGCCTGCCCTGATGTCTTGAAAGATCCTGGGTCCCGGGTCGGCCTACCCGTGGCCCATTACTCCGACAGTAGTCCCCGAAGCTGGTGAAGCCCGGCGGGCGCTGCCTCGTGGGGCTTCAACAGTTTCAATCTTCCCAGTGCTGACTCTGAGACTCGGCCGCCGTTTCCTCGGGCCGACTCGCCGAAGTCGGACTTGTTCAGCGAGGGGCCATTATTCGTAAGTCGCGGCGGGAAAACAGGCGGCGTATCAGATACGCTTCCCTGCCGCTATCGAGACGGTCCTATCGCGTGGCTCCATGTGGGGAGATTAGTCTGCCCACCCACGCGCGCGACGGGACGGGCCGCCAGGTGGGGCCCGCCACTACCACGCCTCGGCTTCCGGGCGGATCCGCTGCTGCTGCGGACGGTTGGCATCCCCACGTTGTTACTGCGCGCAGTAACTTCGTGGGGATAAATCATGGGCGGCGTGGGGCCCCGGGCGCAGTAAATCCCACGCCCGCCCCCTCGGCTCCTCAGCCCGCAGGGCTATAAATAGGCGGGGAGGAGCGGGGCGGCACTGTACGCACACCCTCTCCCCCGCTCTCCTGCCTTCCCTTCTTCCTCCGCCGCGAGCCAGAGCATCTTCTTCGGTGATGATGAGCTCTTCCTCTGCCGCCCCTCCCGCCTCACGCTCCGACGTATGGGATGGTTCCAACGTGGAGGCGGAGCACATCGACTTTCTCCGCCGGACCCGCCGTCTCCCGAGCGCGGACCTGGTGCACGCCCGTCCCGCGCCGGCGGGAGAGCTCCGGCCCGCGCCGGAGGAGGGCGAGCGGGTCATCTTCCGCTCGCACCTAATGCACGGGCTGGGGCTGCCGGCGAGCGGGTTCTTCCGCTCGTTTATGGAGTTCCACAAGCTTCAGCCGCACCACCTCACCCCAAACGCGGTGGTGCTTCTTTCCGCCTTCGCCACTCTGTGCGAATGCTACCTCGGCGTTCTCCCCACCCTCGAGCTGTGGGGGGAGTTCTTCTCTTCGAAGCTCGATACTCAGGCCGCCGGCACGCCGGCTCAGTGCGGCACCTACATCACGGTGCGGCGCTCGACGGCCGACAATCCTTTCCCTCCCATCCCGCTGGTGAAGTCGGTGAAGATGTGGCAGAAAACTTACTTCTACATGAAGAACATCTCCACCGACGGCGACTGGGTCAACTTGCCGCCCTTCGACCCCGAACCTCTGACTGGCAGGCTTGCCAGTTGGTCCCACCGGTCCAAATCACTTTCGCCCTCTGGAGCTGGCTCCATGGCGCAACTCCGGGTTCTGCTGCAGTCGGAGGGGCTCGTCGCCTCCGATCTTCTGGCCGCCTTCGTGGCGCGCCGAGTCCTTCCGCTCCAGGGCCGGCCTCACCTCATCTGTCAAATGAGCGGCCGCCACGATCCGAGCCGTCTGTGCACCAAGGAGATGCCGCGTGGGGAGGTGGAGAACTTGGTGAACCACATCGCGCACTGCGAGTTCACGGAGAACTGGCAGTTCGGCAAGGAGCCGTACTCGCGCGACAACCCCCCTCCAATGGTAAGTCGCACCCTTCTGCAGCTTGATCTTCTTTGCAGCCGACTCCGTCTTCTAATTATTTTTGTTGGTTTCTTCTGGGCAGAATCCCCTCACGGCGCCTGCGGCCGGCGCCATGAGAGAGCCCCGCGACTATGTCCCAGATCGCGAGGACAGCGACATCGACGACCCGACTTGGGGGCGGCGGCGCTGGAGGCCGACGCCGAAGGCGGCGGAGAGGGGGCAGACGGCGGCCTCAGGCTGTCGGCTACCTTCGCCGACTAGCCCGAGGACGACGTCGACGTGGAAGTCGTCCCGCGCCGCCAGCCGAGGGCCGGCTCCTCCGGTCAAGTCGGTGCAAAGAGGCGCCACGCCAGGCCGAGCGCGCGCGGCGGCAAGCAGAAGAAGTTCAAGGGGGCGGCCGCCGCGACCAAGCGGGAAGAGGCGGCCGCGAAGGCCAACCACTTCCGAAGGGAAGTGAGAAGGCCCCCGCTGATTTCCGCGTAAGTCTTTTTCACTCTTTAATTTTCTTCGTTGGATCTTATCCGAGTCTTTTTTTTCTCTCTCTCTGCTCTTCAACAGAGCTCCCCTCTCCCTCGAGAGAGTCGCTGTCCCCTCTGTCATGGGGTCGGTGGAGACGTCCGCCAACACCCGGCGGATCGATCTCGCCGCCAACCTTCGGGAGGCGACAGAGGGGAACGCGCGGGAGAAGCGCGATGAGGAGGAGGCCGACCGCCTGGAGAAGGCGGAGGCTAACAAGGCGGCCGCCAATGCCTAGAGGAAATTGGAGGAGGCTGAAAACGCCGCCGCGGCGACACGGCATGCTGAGGAGGACGCGCGTCGCCGCGCGGCGATGCTCGTCCCTCCGTTGTCGTCGGCGCCGTCGGCTCCTGAGTTCACGGGGCAGACGGGAGAGGTCGGCACCGCGAACCCTCTCGTGGAGGAGGGCGGCGACGCTTCAGGCTCGGACACCCACGCGCCGCCTCCGCCGCCTCCGCCACCGTCTGGGAGGCCGCACGGCAAGCAGCCGGTGGGCCTGCAGGATCCGCCGGCCACGAACAATGCCGACGCACGACTGCTTCTTCAAGTCGCCGTACCGGCGCGCCGCCGGCTTGAGAGGACGATCTCGGCGCCGCGAGCTCGGGAGACTGGCGCGGCCAGCTCGGTGAGTCTGGACATCGAGGCCTCCAGTGCCGCGCCCAGCGGCTGGTTGCGCGGAGGCGGCACCGGCCCGCTGAACCAGGCCCTCCTGGACGTCCAGGCAAAGCTGCGCGCGGAAAGCGACGCCCTCCAGGTCAGCACCAGAGCGCATCTGGCCGTGAGGACATCCGTCCGAGTAAGCTTCCTTTCTCTTGTTCAATTTCTGTCTTTCTCTGTGGGGGCGCGCCTGCGCACCCACTGGGTGTAGTCCCCGAGTTCGGGGCCGGCTGCTGAGCAGGCGGCTCAGAACTCCCTCTAGCGAGCTCCGAGTACTAACTTTTGCCTTTGCCGGCTTTTTGCAGGAATATCATAATCTCCGTGCCACTGTCTTCAACCGCAACATTGAGGAGCTGAAGAAGCGGACCGCCGACCTGACGGAAAGCCGAGGTGAGTTATTTCTTCCTTCTTCGCGGGGGCGCGCTGGCGCACCCGCGGGCTGTAGTCCCCGAGATTCGGGCCGACTGCTGGCGATCTATCTTCCTTCCTCTCCGCGAGGGCGCGCTGGCGCGCCCGCGGGCTGTAGTCCCCGAGATTCGGGCCGACTGCTGAGCAGTCGGGCCGGATCTCCCCGGCAATCTACCTTACTGAGGACTTTCTTGTCTTCTTTTTCTTTGTTCTTCAGGCGCCAATGCCGCCCTCCAGGAGCAGCTGGGCGAGGGCAACACTGCACGTCGTGCCAAGGAGGAGGAGTGCGACAAGCTCGCCAAAGAGCGCGACCTGCTGGCGACGCAGCTGGCCGAGCAGAAGGAGTTGCTCCGGAAGGCGCAGGACGACGCCAAGTCGCGGGAGGATGCCCTCATGGCCGAGTTCGAGGTCGAACGCTCCGCCTGGACCGACCGGAAGGCGATGCTGATCTCCGGCTACCACGAGCTCGAGGACATCGTCGATGGTAAGTCTTTTTCTTTTCTTTGGTCTTCCGACCCTGTGTCGGGCTGATTTCTGATTTTCTGACTATCTTCTTTTCTGCCTTGGCAGACTTCTTTCCCGGCCATTCGCAAGTCGTCCCTCTGGCCATCGAGGCGGCTCGGGAGGAGCGAAGGGCGAAGGGTGAAGTGATTGCCGCCAACGCGCCCCGAAACATCGACGAGCAGCTTCTGAGCATCGGGGCTCGTCTTCGTCCTGCTCACCGTCTGCTACGCCGTCTTCACCGTGCCGGTGCCCAAGTGGTTGCCGCCCTGTGGCCGGACGTGCCGGCTCTTCGCACCGCCAGTCGGACCGCCGACTGGCTGGAAGTCGCCGCCGGCCACTTCGAGGCTTGGAAGGGCTCCTCGGCTCGGGCCGGAGCACGCTGAGCCTTGGAGTTCGTCAAGGGGTGGTATCCGGGGCTGGACTTGGACCGTCTGGCCGCATTCCGGTCAGAGGCCTAGGCCGAGCTAGAGGCCGCAGAAGGCGCCCTTGTCGAGCGTGCGGCGGCCATTGCCGAGTACACGGACACCAGCGTCTTCGTGCCCGAGCGGACTGAAGGCAGCGAGGAGGCACCGCCGGACTGGTTCGGGATGAACCCGGAGTACGAGGAGGACTCGGCGGAGGTGATCGACTCCAGCACCGAGGAGGAGGACGAGTCGGAGGATGGAGGCGAGGAGGAGGCGCCAGAAGACGAAGCAGGCGGCCAGCCTCAGCCCGACCGTGCCTCCAGCAACGAGCCGCGCAGGGACAAGGCGACCGCCGCCGGAGGCGACCAGGCTGAGACCGCCCAGCCGACTGCCCCAGCATCCGACACCGCCGTCACCTCCAATCCTCCGGCCCCGGAGGCCGCCTCCTAGATTGCTTCTGTTTATCTATCTTTTTTAACTTTTTGCAAGACTTGTTAGATTCGAACAATTCCACCCACGGGGTGTATCCTGAATTCTTATTCAGTGATTCGGCCGAGGGCCTATGTAAATATTTTATCTAATTTCCGCCTTTCCTTGCTTATTGCTCCTCAGACTTTTTCCTTTGCCGCCTTTCTTTAGTTGCCGCCTTGCCGGCTAGGCAGCCGCTCTGCGGACTGCCGCTGGGTCAAGTGCTTGGCTACTTCAGGAAGGCAAGTACTTAGTCATTTAGAGTGTCTTCAGCAAGTCGGCTAGGGAATGACAGGCCGACTATTCAAGAGTCGGCTGTCCTTGATAAAAGTCGAGACGGCGAGCCGACTGCTCATGAGTCGGCTCGGTGGGGGGAGGCTGGTAGACGGCTTGAGCTATGCGTAGCTTTTAGGTCCTTAGCCATTTTTCATGTGTGCGCTCGTTCTTGCTTGTCCCCTGCCTACCAACAGTCGCTCTGCGAGCTGCGGCTTTCGACAGGAGACGGCTTTGAGCGCAACACATTACTTGTCTGACCGCAGGGAGCATTTCATAGCGCAAGACGGCGAGTCCCCGGGCCGACTAGTTGGACCCGGTGCCAGACAGTATGATAAAAAGGAACATCATATTTGGAAGCGTAGTTCTTATCATACAGATAATCAAAAAGGTTGTCCCCGAGCTCGTCCCGGGGGGCCTTAAGGTCTTAGTACTTTAATACAAAGAGGGTAGTGCGATACATACTGCATCAACTGTAAAATCTTCGAAGAAGATTCGCGTTCCACGGGCGCTCTGTTTCTTTGCCGGAGTCGTCCCTCTTGCGTGCTCGGGGCTTCTGAGCGTCGATCAGATAGTAGGCGTCGTTCCCTAGCACCTTGCTGATGATGAAGGGACCTTCCCAAGGGGCCGACAACTTGTGCTGGCCGGCTGTTCTCTGAATCAGCCGGAGCACAAGGTCGCCCTCTTGGAACGATCTTGGCTTGACCTTGCGATTATAGTATCGGCGTAGACTCTACTGGTAGATGCCGGACCGACTGAGTGCCAACAGTCGGCCCTCTTCCAGCAGATCGACGCCGTCTTGGCGTGCTTCTTCGGCCTCCTCCTCGGTGTACATGGAGACTCGCGGAGAGTCGAACTCAATATCCGTCGGGATGACGGCTTTGGCACCGTAGATGAGGAAGAAAGGCGTGAATCCGGTTGACTTGTTTGGGGTCGTGCGCAGACTCCAGAGGACGGCAGGCAGCTCCTCGACCCAACAGCCGGCCGAACGCTCGAGTGGTTCGACCAATCGAGGCTTGATGCCGGACAGGATGAGGCCGTTGGTTCGTTCCACCTGGCCGTTTGATTGCGGATGGGCAACGGACACTAAGTCCAGTCGGATGCCCTGCGTCGCGCAGAAACGAGCCAAGGCGCCTTTGGCGAAGTTGGTGCCGTTGTCGGTGATGATGCTGTGCGGTATGCCGTACCGCACCGTGATGTCAGCAATGAAGGTTACTGCTGTAGGCCCGTTTAATTTTTTGATGGGCTTTGCTTCCACCCACTTGGTGAACTTGTCCACCGTGACAAGCAAATGAGTTAGGCCGCCTCGGGCCGTCTTGAATGGTCCTACCATGTCCAGGCCCCAAACTGCGAAGGGCCAGGCAATGGGGATTGTCTTCAGCGCGGAAGCCGGCTGAAGGGGCTTGGAGCGGAACATCTGGCACCCCTTGCATTTTTGGACTAGCTCTTTAGCTTCTTCCAGGGCAGTCGGCCAAAAGAAACCGTGCCGAAAGGCTTTGGCCACGAGCGCCCTTGAAGCCGCATGGTGGCCGCACTCGCCCTGATGGATGTCTCTGAGGATCGCTTGGCCTTGCTCTGATTCTACGCAGCGCTGGTAGACACCAGTGACACTGCGCCTGACAAGCTCTCTGTTGACTATGGTGTATGATGCCGCTCGGCGCTGCACTTGCCGAGCCAGGATCTCATCTGTTGGCAATTCTTTATTCACTAGGAATTTGAGGATGGGCTGTGCCCATGAAGGTGCTGCTATCTCTTCAACTACTACCACAATGACTTGGACAAGGGTGGCTGGGCTGGGAGGCGGCGGGTTGGAGTCTGCCGCTGTTTGCTGGATTGAGGGAATCTCTGGGCCGACTGGGGCAGTTCCCGAGCCGACTGGCGCAGTCCCCGGGCCGGGCTCTGAAGTCCCCGGGCCGACTGGCGCAGTCCCTGGGCCGGGCTCTGAAGTCCCCGAGCCGACTGGCGCAGTCCCTGGGCCGGGCTCTGAAGTCCCCGGGCCGAGTGGCGCAGTCCCCGGGCTGGCTTTAACTGTGGCTTTCTTGAGGTCGCCTGCTGGGGCCTTGGAGTCGGATCCGACGATTTCTGGCGGAGCCGGCACGAAGATGGAGTCTGATTCTGGTGAAGGCTCGATAGATGGCTTGAGGAGGCGCTGAAGGGCGACGCCAGAAGGTATCGCTTGGTGAGTGGATCCGACTCGTGCCAAGGCATCTGCTTGATCATTGTCATTTCTTGGCACGTGAAGGAATTCGCACCCATCGAAATATCCGCTGAGTTGCTGCACCAGGAAGCGATAGCTTGCCATGTTTGCGTCTTTGGCGTCCCAGTCGCCGGATGATTGCTGAACCACCAAGTCGGAGTCGCCATAGCACAGGATCCGGTGAATGCCGAGTTCTTTGGCAAGCCGGAGCCCGTGGATGAGCGCTTCATATTCGGCGACGTTGTTGGAGGCGACGAAGTGGATTTTCAGCATGTATTTGAGCTTGTCTCCCTTGGGGGAGGTGAGGACGACGCCGACTCCAAGGCTGGTGCGCATCTTGGAGCCGTCGAAGTGCATCCGCCAATGAGTAGAGTCGGGCGCCGGCGGCAGGTACTGGGTCTCAACCCAGTCGACGAGGAAGTCGGCCAGCGCCTGCGACTTGATGGCGGTGCGGGGCTGGTAGTAGATGGTGTAAGGGGTTAGATCTATAGCCCATTTGGCCACTCAGCCGGAGGCGTCTCGGCTTCCAATGATCTCGGCGAGTGGAGCGGTGCAAACCACAGTGATTGGATGCTCTTGAAAGTAGGGCTTCAGCTTCTTGGCGGCAAAATGCACGCCGTAACACATCTTCTGATAGTGAGGGTAGTTTTGCTTGGAGGTCGACAGTACCTCGCTCAGGTAATATACTGGTCTCTGGATTGGGAGCGCCTTGCCTTCCTCCTTGCGCTCGACTACGATGACTGTGCTGACTACTCGACTGGTGGCGGCGATGTACAAAAGCATGGGCTCTTTGGGAGTCGGAGCCTCCAACACAGGGGGAGTAGTCAACATCTTCTTTAGTTGGAGAAATGCCTCATCCGCCTTGTGGTTCCACTCAAAAAAGGTGGTCTTCTTCATTAGTTGATACAAGGGCAGAGCTTTCTCGCCCAGCCGACTGATAAATCGGCTGATGGATGCCAAGCAGCCGGTGAACTTTTGCACATCCAACAGTCGGCTGGGTACCTCCATTCTCTCAATGGCCTTGATCTTCACGGGGTTGCACTCTATGCCGCGTTCGGAGACCGGGAAGCCAAGGAGCTGGCCGGCTGGGACTCCGAAAACGCACTTCTCGGGGTTGAGCTTGATCCGGAATCGGCGCAGATTTTCAAAGGTCTCTTTGAGGTCTTCCAGCAGCGTCCCACGCTTTTCCGTCTTCACCACCACATCATCCACATAAACGTGGGCGTTTCGGCCGAGTTGCTTGAGGAGGCACTTCTGCATGCAACGCTGAAAGGTGGCGCCGGCATTCCTTAAGCCGAACGTCATAGTCAGGTAACAGAAGGCTCCAAACGGCATGATGAATGCGGTCTTCAGTCTGTCTGCAGGATTCAGCTTGATCTGGTGATATCCTGAGTATGCGTCTAGGAAACTCAGCAGCTCGCATCCGGCTGTGGAGTCTATCACCTGATCAATCCTTGGCAGAGCAAACGGGTCCTTTGGGCAGGCTTTATTGAGGCTCGTTTAGTCGATGCACATCCGCCACTGCTTGTCCAGTACCTCGAACCAAACCGGCTCTCGGCGGAAGTGATCTTTGTCTCCGAAGGGGACATCTATCAGGATTTTGCCAATCGGCGAGCAGGAGAGACCGGGTACAATTCCTTGGAACACGGTGCGGCTGCTCTGCAGCTGCCTTCGCCTGATTCCTAGCTTCTCCATGGTGTCTTTGTACAGGATGTTTATGCTGCTGCCTCCGTCTATCAGAACCCGCGAAAAACGGGCGGCCCGCCTATTAGTGGCCAAGGTCGCACCTAGGACCAGGGTGTAGGAGCCTGGACTCGGCATCACCTCTGGGTGATCTGCCCGACTCCAACTGATAGGCCTTTTGGACCAGTGCATGAACTCTGGGACGTCCGTTGCTATTGCATTTACTTCTTGCTGCTGTTGGCGCCTGCTGCGCCGGTCATCTGCCATGCTGGTAAATACTATGTAGGCTCCGTGCTCTTCTGGGAACTCGTCTTGTATTGCGCCGACTGGCCGTGCCGCCGGCTGCTGGGGCGGCAGCGGAGGCGGCGGCCCTGCAGGCGGCGGAGGAGTGAGGCCGCCTCCCTTGGCGATTCTGGCGAGCCAGTGACACTTTCTGGTGGTGTGGTTCGATGGCTTCGCGCCGCTGTGGAAGTTGCAAGGACCATCCAAAGTCTGCTCATAGGAGAAAAGCCGGCAACCAATTGGACTTGCCGTCCTTCTGCCGCTTTGCTGGAGACTGCCCCTCCGGCTGCTGATCTTCTACTGCTGCGACCTGTCGACTGCTGGAAGTCGGCCGTGGGGCCTTGCGCTTGTTGTCGTTTTGTTGCTGTCGCTGACTGGCATCTCCAGCTGGGGTTCTGGGAGCCTGGGGAGTCACCTTGCCAGCCGCGTTGACTTGAATCTCCGTCTTCATAGAAGAGTCGGCCGTGGCATACTTATCCGCTATGACTAGCAGTTCGTCGAGGGTTTCTGGATCGTCGCAGAGGAGATTGTGCTTGAGGAGGGTGCCCTCTCGGCACCCGGCGGTGAAGTACTCGATAGCCTGCACCTCGTGCACGCCCTCGCAGGAGTTTCGAAGTTCGCCCCATCGTGTGAGGTAGTCGCCCGTTGATTCTTCAGGGCCCTGCACGCACAAGGAGAGCTGGCGCGGCTTGGGAGGTCGCTTGTACGTGCTGGTGAAGTTGCGGATGAAGGCTTCAGTGAAGTCGACCCAGCTGTTGATGCTGCGGGGCTTCAGGCTGTTCAGCCATGTCCGGGCCGTGCCCTGGAGCATGAGAGGAACATACTTCACGGCAACCCGCTTGTTGCCGTTTGCTATGTTGACGGCTGTGGAGTAGTCTATCAGCCAGTCCTCCGGCTTCACGGAGCCGGTGTACTTGGGCGTGTCTCGGGGGAGCGTGAACCCTTTGGGGAAGGGCTCGTCTCTGATGTGGGGCCCGAAGCAAAGCGGACCCAACTCATCTTCTTCTTCCAGCGCCAGGGATCGGTGGAGTCGGTCGATCCGATGGCGGGCGTCATTCTCTCCGACTCCCTCTCGGCGGCCAAGGCGACCTCCGAGAGTCGGATGCTCAACAGGTGGCAGAGAAACTCGCCGTTCTCTTCTGGGCGGGGGAGGCAGATAATCGTCCCGCCGCTCTACTGCTCTTGGGCGACCGTCTTGGTCGCGCTCGATGGTGATACGAGTCCTGCTGTGACTAGCAGCCGGCTCTTTCTCTTTCCTCCCGCGGACTCCGCCAGTCGATGTCCGGAAGGTCGCGCCTTGATCTCGGCAGGGAGGTAAGTTGTCATTTGGATGCTGCAGCGCATCTGCACGGCCGCCGGCCGCGTTTTGCGCAGCAACCGCATCAAGGAGCTGCTGGACTCGCTCCGTCATCACACGGCGCTCTTCGCCCTCAAAGTTCTTCAGCTCGTCAGTCGCCGCTTGGGCGGCGCGGATATTCTCCGCTGGGGTGGCGTACACGGGGCGTTTCGCCCCGAGCAAGTCGGTGATGGCTGCGCCACGCTGTCGGACCGCACCCAGACGGCTCGGCCCAGTCGAAGCCAGCGAGCCGCCTATTTCACGCTGGTATGCTTCTAACAAGCGCCTCATGCTTGCCAACTTCTTGGCGCCTTCGATGATCTGAAGGCGGCGTTCTTCCAGCGTCTCGGCGTCCACATCCTCTGGAATGGGCGCGGTCAGGTCTTGCAGGGCCGCGGCTATCGGGTCCTCGATTTCTTCGCCGGAGTGCTCGCCGTGGCTGATGACGAGCACCTCCGTGACGTCGCTTCCGCCACTCTCCTCGTACGGAAGCGGCTCGTCATAGACCACCATGTTGGTGGGGAAGATATCAAGCGATACGGCGTCGGAGTCGACCAGCATCGGGTCGGAGGAGCCTATGGACTCCAAGTCTACGGCTGGCTCACCGGCGACGTGGAGTTGGTCGAGGAGGCCCGCGAGAAGGTTCTCGGGGCCACCCGTGCCTGCGCCGGATGCAGGCTCGTCGGAGAGGCGCACCTCGTCGATAAGTTCGGTGAGGCCGCTCGCAGCATAGGCGGCTTCGGCGCCGCACAGCGTGTCGATGCAGACTCCATCTGGCGAGCCTGGCTGGCTCCGCTCGCCAGGGAGAAAAAGGGTTCCCGTCCAGAACAGATCTCCGGACGATGGTGCACCTCGCCCCATGGTGGGCGCCAAATGTCGGGGGTTGGGTGCAACATATGCCAACGGATGGCTTATCATGGTGGGGGCGAGTAGAACGTCGCCGGTGCCTGGAAACGGGATGAGGCGCAGACATGCACGCTGGCGAATCTTACCCAGCTTCGGGGCTCTCCGGGGTGATAACACCCCTACTGCTGCTCTGCGGGGTCTCCGCATGGTCACTATGGCGAAAAGGTTACAAGGGCGCTCCTGGAGCTGTATCAGGAGGCAGGAGGGAGCTAGGCTGGCTCTCTCCCCCCCTGTCTAAGTGTCTAACTCTATCAAAGGCCGAACCCTTTGCATGGGTGTCCCGGGGGGTTTATATAGGCCTACCCCCGGGGGTACAACAGTAATCTGACTGGGTGTGGCCCCCAGCCGTCTGTCTCTCATGCCGCTGTCCTTCCTGCCGGCTTCTGGGGCCCGCCGACTGGTGGGCCCCGCGGACAGGCCGAACACTGTGCAGTACTCCTGATGACGCAGGCTTGGTCATGGGGTCGTGGCAACAGTGCCACCGTCTGTCAGGCGATCACTGTCGCCACTCCCCATCCAATCTGGTTTATGGCTTGTGGGGCCCTGGCGGGGAGGCGGCCGACTCCGAGGAGGCCGACTCCCACAGGGCCGTCTTCTGGCACTCTGGTCGTCTTTGATTCTCTCATTGACAGGTGGCCCTGCGATCTTCGGGCCGTACAGGCCGGCGTCGTGGGCACAGTGCATCACGCACTGTTGCTGAGGTCAGGGGAGGCATGGCAACAGTGCCGCGCCTCGCCGGAGATATCCCGGCGATACAGCTCACTGTAGCCATGCCAACCCCTCGTAGGCAGGAAGGGACGGCCACGTCGGGGCCGTGCCCTGCATTGGTCTTCGTGAAAGGTTGCGGGCCGACTCCCATAGTCGGCACTTCTGGAGGTCGCAAGCCGGGAGTCGGCTTGCTTCAAAGCCGTCGTCTAGGACTCGGCTTCACAGGGGATTGCCCTCTGAGACTCGGCCTCCCTGAAGGTCGCCAGCTGGGACTCGGCCAGAGGGGCGCGGCCTGCCCCGATGTCTTGAAAGATCCTGGGTCCCGGGTCGGCCTACCCGTGGCCCATTACTCCGACAATACTGGTCGGATGATCTCTTCGATCGAAAGTGATCGGGCAAGAGGACCATGGATTGAACTTAGGGGCGACTGGCTCCATCGCATATACGTCCCTTAGTGCACGCTTTTGCTCCCTCTTGGGTATATGGGTTGCGTATATCATGTTCACCGTCCGCACTTGTGGGGGGAATCCCTTCTGTCCTCTATTGTTCGGCAGTCGGGTCTCTTCCTCGCCGTCGCTGTGCAGCCCCTTGTCATTGTTTTTGGCAATTAGCTTGCCTGCCTGCTTGAACACCCAACAATCTCTGTTGGTGTGATTAGCTGGCTTTTCGGGGGTGCCATGTATCTGGCATAAGCGGTCGAGTATTCGGTCCAAATTGGACGGACCCGGAGTGGTTCTTTTGAATGGCTTCTTCCGCTGACCGGGTTTAGAGCCTCGGAATCCGGCGTTGACTGCCGTATCCTCCTTGTCGTTGCCGTTAATGCGGCATTTATTTTTGCTTCGACGCGACCTACCATTGTGGTCCTTGGTATCCGGACTGCCAGAATTTTTACTGAGGTTGTTGCTGCGAGCTAGCCAGCTATCCTCTCCTGCACAAAAGCGGGTCATTAATGATGTGAGGGCTGCCATGGATTTCGGCTTTTCCTGTCCTAGGTGCCGGGCTAGCCATTCGTCGCGGATGTTATGCTTGAAGGCTGCGAGAGCCTCTGCATCTGGACAATCGACGATTTGATTTTTCTTTGTGAGGAACCGTGTCCAGAATTGTCTGGCCGATTCGTCTGGCTGTTGAATTATGTGGCATAGGTCATCGGCGTCTGGTGGTCGCACATATGTGCCCTGGAAGTTGTCGAGGAATGCGGCTTCCAGGTCTTCCCAACACCCAATTGACTCTGCGGGCAAGCTGTTAAGCCAATGCCGAGCTGGTCCTTTAAGCTTGAGTGGGAGATACTTGATGGCATGGAGATCGTCGCCGCGGGCCATATGGATGTGAAGGAGATAATCTTCGATCCAAACCGCGGGGTTTGTTGTGCCATCGTAGGATTCGATGTTTACGGGTTTAAACCCTTCAGGGATTTGATGATCCATTACTTCGTCAGTGAAGCATAGCGGGTGTGCAGCGCCTCTATATTGAGCAATGTCATGACGTAGCTCGAGAGAGCGTTGTCTGCTGTGTTCGGCCCAGCCGGAGTTATTGTATCTGGTGCGACGGTATTCGTCGTGGGTCGTGGGGTGCCCACGTGATCCATAGATGGATCTGGATTGCCTTGCTTTGTCCTCCAATATATCTCGCAAGTCCGGCGCGTTCCCTCTTGGCTTCGTACTTTTGGAGCGATGCCGGGGTACGGTCTTGGTGGAGGGCCTAGATGCCTCTCTGTCTCGGCCACGGGGTGGTCGGTCGGCCGTATTGTGCGCTGGCGATGAAGGTATATATGTTTCCTCCTCTAATCGGGGGAGCAACTTGCGTCTTGGGTAGCTTTTGGAGGGGCGTTCGAGTTCATACTCTTCGGCCGCGAGGACCTCGGTCCATCGATCGGCCAGCAGATCCTGATCAGCTTGAAGCTGCTGCTGCTTTTTCTTTAGGCTATTTGCCATGGTGATAAGCCTGTGTTTAAAACGCTCCTGTTCGACGGGATCCTCAGGCACGAGAATTCGTCGTCGTTGAGGCTTGCCTCGTCTTCGGAGGGAGGTATATAATTATCATCCTCGACCTCTTCGTATGCCGCCCTCTCGTGAGGGCTTGCTTCTGCATCCTCCTGCGCTGAGTCTTGCTGGAGGGGATTATCTTCGGCACTCTCTGGGGTATTATTATCTCCTGTGCCTGAATCTCCATTCTTGCTGTGGCGGGATTTAGAGCGGCGCCACTGTCATCGGCGCTTGGGCTGTTTCTTTGAGGAATTTGCCTCCGCTACTTCTTCGCCGTCCCCCTCTTTTGGGGTGTCCACCATGTATATGTCGTATGACGAGGTGGTCTTCCAGTGTCCTGTAGGCGCTGGTTCTTGTTCGTCTCCGGCATCGTCGTCCATACCGTTGATATCCTCGGAGTCGTAGTCTAGCATGTCTGTTAGATCGTCGATAGTGGCTACAAAGTGGGTGGTTGGTGGGCTTTGAATTTCTTCGTCATCCGTATCCCAACCATCCTGGCCATAGTCCGGCCAGGTCTCTCCGGATAGCGAGAGATGCTTTAGTGAATTTAGGATGTCGCCGAAGGGCGAGTGTTGGAAGATGTCCGCGGCGGTGAACTCCATGACCGGCGCCCAATCAGCTTTGATTGGCAGGGGCGCGGGAGGTGCGGAGTCCGGCAGGGAGTCCGGTACCTCGGAGTCACGAGCTTTACAAAGGACTAGGTTAGTGTTCGGCTCCATTGCCGTGGAAGTTGCAGCCCCCGAGGCGGTGTCCAGCCACCGATCCTCGATCTGGGCGATCGGCTCCGGACTGAGGGCCGGAGCGGATTCGTGTGCGGCCACCAAGGCACTGTCCGGCTGCAGAGCTAGATCATGCCCATCGTGACAGCGCGGCACGCTCGGCTGTGGCTTGAGCCCGTCGAAGATCAAGTCCCCGCGGATGTCGGCCGTAAAGTTTAGGCTTCCGAACCTGACCTGACGGCCAGGGGCGTAGCTTTCGATCTGCTCCAGATGGCCAAGTGAATTAGCCCGCAGTGCGAAGCCGCCGAATAAAAAGATCTGTCCAGGGAGAAAAGTCTCATCCTGGACAGCGTGGTTGTTGATTGAAGAAGCCATCGAGCCTATCGGTGACGACACAGAGGAACTCTCAATGAAAGCACCAATGTCGGTGTCAAAACCGGCGGATCTCGGGTAGAGGGTCCCGAACTGTGCGTCTTGGCGGATGGTAACAGGAGACAAGGGACACGATGTTTTACCCAGGTTTGGGCCCTCTTGATGGAGGTAAAACCCTATGTCCTGCTTGATTAATATTGATGATATTGGTAGTACAAGAGTAGATCTACCACGAGATCAAGGAGGCTAAACCCTAGAAGCTAGCCTATGGTATGATTGTTGTAATGTATATTGTGTCCTATGGACTAAAGCCCTCTAGTTTATATAGGCACCGGAGAGGGCTAGGGTTACACAGAGTCTGTTACAATGGTAGGAGATCTACATATCCGTATCGCCAAGCTTGCCTTCCACGCCAAGGAAAGTCCCATCCGGACACGGGACGGAGTCTTCAATCTTGTATCTTTGTAGTCTTGGAGTCCGGCGGACGATGATAGTCCGGCTGTCCGGACACCCCCTAGTCCAGGACTCCCTCACCTGCCATGCCACCACGTCACAGCGGCCGGGGACGGGCCGCTTCTTCGGCGGAAGCGGGCCAGGACCCTCTCGGGGGGCCTTCCCCTTCTCTTCCGCTGAAAACCGGCGGATCGGCGCCATTGCATAGAGTGGAGCAAGGGCGAGGAAGAAGAAGATGGAGAGAAGCAGGAAGAGATGGACTGCGGGGGTTCTCACCCGTCCGTACTTATAGTCCGGAGGAGGCCAACCATCGGCCTCCATGATCACAGGTAATCATGACCCATTTCTGCATGCAGGGACTTGTCAAGTAGAGCGGTTGCCAAGGCAACGTGGGGAAGCGGAGACGCCCATGTCTAATCAACCACCACGCGGCGCCCAAGGCCGCAGGCTGATGGGGCCCGCGGCACTCCGCACTTGCCCCTTCGCTTCTCCTCTAAGCCAAGTCCGAGCGCCCCTTGGGCCCGGGGGCTACTGTCGGCGTTCTAGGAATGGGGGTCCCCAGAGTTGCCTGCCTGCGGCCTGCGGCGTGGCTCGAGTGATGGCCCAGGACGGCCCATCTTCATCAACGCAAGACTCAAGACCCTCGCGAGGGGCCAAGCCTCGCGGGGCGGATGACACACGACTTCCTCAGGAATGGCCTCGCCAGGCAGGCTCGCAAGGAGGTGGAGAGATCAAGGCAGGGTACCTCACAAGGTGCTCATGACGCCAGCCATGACGATCAAGACCAGGCGGGCGCCAGGCGAGCGTCGGCCTGCGCAGTGTCCTTGTTTCCTCTTTGGTGCAAAGGGGGCAAGCACAGACGTAGAGTACCGAGGCATCAGGCAAAGGTTGCCATTTCAGTGCAACGAGACCAAGGCCAGCAGAGCGGCAGGATGGAGGTCACCGTGGAGCCCAAGATGGTGTCATCACCGGTACCTTTGGCAGCCGAAGACCAACTTTAGTCAGGATAACTTGTACTAGATGTCCCCCTTCGAAATGGCCGTTGTTGGCGCCCTTCCCACTCAATATTTGGGAAGAGAACCAGGGCCTCTATAAATAGGACTGGACACCACAAAGGGAGGGGGGATCAAGTGCACATTAGATCGAGAGGCGACCGAACTCATCCAAGTAGTTCATTGCACCAACTCAAGAACACCTCTCGCGAGGCTGTTCATCCTTTGTACTGATCATCATCAGCCCCTGAGGCAATCCACCACACCACATACTGGAGTAGGGTATTACACCACAACGGTGGCTCGAACTAGTATAAATCTTGTGTCCCTCGTGTTGTTCATCATTTTAGCTTAGATTCTCACGAGGCGATCGGACGTGGAGTGGTAGGGGGAAGATCTTCGTGCGCATCCCAGAGTTTGAACCTTAAGTGTCTGCCGGAACCCAACATCCGACACTACCGAGTTGCATGTCGGTCCCACCGAAAATCCTAACGGTCACATGATTTGCTAAATCGGTCTGACCGAGTTTCACGATTCGGTCCCACCAATATTGGCAAGTTGTGTGTAACGGTTAGATTTTGTGTGGAGGCTATATATACCCCTCCACCCACTCTTCATTCATGGAGAGAGCCATCAGAATATGCCTACACTTCCAACCTACATTTTCTGAGAGAGAACCACCTACACTTGTGTTGAGGCCAAGATATTCCATTCCTACCATATGAATCTTGATCTCTAGCCTTCCCCAAGTTGCTTTCCACTCAAATCTTCTTTCCACCAAATCCAAATCCCATGAGAGAGAGAGTTGAGTGTTGGGGAGACTATCATTTGAAGCACAAGAGCAAGGAGTTCATCATCAACACACCATTTGTTACTTCTTGGAGAGTGGTGTCTCCTAGATTGGCTAGGTGTCACTTGGGAGCCTCCGACAAGATTGTGGAGTTGAACCAAGGAGTTTGTAAGGGCAAGGAGATCGCCTACTTCGTGAAGATCTACCCTAGTGAGGCAAGTCCTTCGTGGGCGACGGCCATGGTGGGGTAGACAAGGTTGCTTCTTCGTGGACCCTTCGTGGGTGGAGCCCTCCGTGGACTCGCGCAGCCGTTACCCTTCGTGGGTTGAAGTCTCCATCAACGTGGATGTACGATAGCACCACCTATCGGAACCACGACAAAAACATCCGTGTCTCCTATTGCGTTTGCACTCTCCAAACCCTTCCCTTTACATTCTTGCAAGTTGCATGCTTTACTTTCCACTGCTCATATACTCTTTGCATGCTTGCTTGAATTGTGTTATGATTGCTTGAACTGTGCTAAGTTGCTAAAATCTGCCAAGAACTAAAATTGGGAAAAGGCTAGATTTTTATTTGGTCAAGTAGTCTAATCACCCCCCCTCTAGACATACTTTCGATCCTACATTATGCGTAGGGGTTGGCACACGTTTTCGTCTTGACTCTCTGGTAGAAACTTTGGGGCACTCTTTGAAGTTCTTTGTGTTGGTTGAATAGATGAATCTAAGATTGTGTGACGCATATCATATAATCATACCCACGGATACTTGAGGTGACATTGGAGTATCTAGTTGACATTAGGGTTTTGGTTGATTTGTGTCTTAAGGTGTTATTCTAGTACGAACTCTAGGATAGATCGAACGAAAAGAATAGCTTCATGTTATTTTACTACAGACTCTTGAATAGATCGATCAGAAAGTATAACTTTGAGGTGGTTTCGTACCCTACCATAATATCTTCGTTTGTTCTCTGCTATTAGTAACTTTGGAGTGACTCTTTGTTGCATGTTGAGGGATCATTATATGATCCAATTATGTTATTATTGTTGAGAGAACTTGCACTACTGAAAGTATGAACCCTAGGCCTTGTTTCGAAAAATTGCAATACCGTTTTCGCTCGCTTTTATCATTAGTTACCTTGCTATTTTTATAATTTCAGATTACAAAAACCTATATCTACCATTCATATTGCACTTGTATCACCATCTCTTTGCCGAACTAGTGCACCTATACAATTCACCATTGTATTGGGTGTGTTGGGGACACAAGAGACTCTTTGTTATTTGGTTGCATGGTTGTTTGAGAGAGACCATCTTCATCCTACGCCTCCCACTGATTGGTAAACCTCAGGTCATCCACTTGAGGGAAATTTGCTACTGTCCTACAAACCTCTGCACTTGGAGGCCCAACAACGTCTACAAGAAGAAGGTTGTGTAGTAGACATCACATACCAGGCCGTTGATGGAGCCACGCCGTGGGACGCAGGCAGGCAAGTCTGGGTACCCCCATATCTAGAACGCCGACAGTAGCACCTGGGCCCAAGGCGCGCTCGGACTTGGCTTCTAGGCGAAGCCAAAGGAGAAGTGCGGAGCACCGCGGGCCCTAACCACCTGCGGCCTTGGCCGACGCGTGGCGACTGATGGGTAGTGGGCGTCTCCGCTTCCCCATGCCACCTCGGCAACTGCCCGACTTGACGAGCCGTTGCTGCATGAAGAGAAAACCATCATTGCGCGGGATCATGGAGGCCGGTGGTTGGCCTCCCTCTGGCTACAAATGAGGGGAGGGACAGAGGCCCCCTTGCTCATCTCCATCTTTGTCTTCTCGCTGCTCGTTCCTTCTTCTTTTCAACCTCGCCATAGCATCCATGGGGCCAATCAGGAGATTCTATGTGGCAGAAAAGGGAAAAGCCCCTCGGGAGGAGCCAGAGCCGCTCCCGCTGAACAAAATGTTTTGCCGTCCTCACGACCCCGGCGCGGGGCAGGAGGTGACCCAGGTCTTGGCATGAACGGCCTCCGCCCGGCTTCCCGCTTCCCTTATACTCCCGCGCGCAGGACAACAATGCCCACCTCCGAGCAATTTGGGGTAGCACCGGGTGAGCCGAAGTTGAGCAGCCAGCAGGGCCACGAACTCACGCCGAGGGTAGCTCGCGTGAGTTTGTGGTGTGGGCAGCGATGGCTCCTCGCTCGTGGATCCGGTTCCCGAGGTTCTTCGTTGACGAGATGCCGCCGAGGGGGCCACTTGAGCTGTGGCTGCACACGCTGGGTGCTACAGCCTGGCCACCGGAGCGGAGGTCGAGGTAGTGCCTCCGGGCGGTATCTTCATGACCCGCGGATGGGGCGAGGTCACCCGCGCCTGCCCCGCAGAAGGGGCTCTCGCCATCCACTTCGAGTACGACGGCGCCTCCACGTTGCTGTTTGATACGTCTCCAACGTATCTATAATTTTTGATTGTTCCATGCTATTATATTACCCGTTTTGGATGTTTATGGGCTTTACTTTACACTTTTATATCATTTTTTGGACTAACCTACTAACCAGAGGCCCAACCCGTATTGTTGTTTTTTTGCCTATTTCAGTATTTCGAAGAAAAGGAATATCAAACGGAGTCCAAACGGAATGAAACCATCGGGAGCGTGATTTTTGGAACGAACGTGATCCAGAGGACTTGGAGTGGAAGTCAAGCAACAGCCGAGGCGGCCACGAGCGTGGAGGGTGCCCCCCCTACTGGGCACGCCCCCTATCTCGTGGGCCCCTCGGGCATCCACCGACCTACTTCTTCCTCCTATATATACCCACGTACCCCAAGAACATCAGAACGGACCACGAAAACCTAATTCCACCGCCGCAACCTTCTGTATCCGCGAGATCCCATCTTGGAGCCTTCGTCGGCACTCGCGCCGGAGGGGGAATCGATCACGAAGGGCCTCTACATCATCTCCAAGGCCTCTCCGATGAGTTGTGAGTAGTTTACCACGGACCTTGGGGTCCATATTATTAGCTAGATGGCTTCTTCTCTCTTTTTGGATCTCAATACCATGTTCTCCTCGATCTTCTTGGAGATCTATTCGATGTAACTCTTTTTGCGGTGTGTTTGTCGAGATCCGATGAATTGTGGGTTTATGATCAAGTTTATCTATGAGAAATATTTGAATCTACTCTAAATTGTTTTATGTGTGATTAAGTTATCTTTGCAAGTCTCTTCGAATTATCAGTTTGGTTTGGCCTACTAGATTGATCTTTCTTGCAATGGGAGATGTGCTTAGCTTTGGGTTCAATCTTGCGGTGTCCTTTCCCAATGACAACAGGGGCAGCAAGGCACGTATTGTATTGTTGCCATCGAGGATAAAAAGATGGGGTTTA
Source organism: Triticum aestivum (assembly GCF_018294505.1). NCBI lineage: Eukaryota > Viridiplantae > Streptophyta > Magnoliopsida > Poales > Poaceae > Triticum > Triticum aestivum. The sequence continues at coordinate 490,982,811 of NC_057801.1, read as the reverse complement.
TATCATATTGCATGAGTTTATCCCTCTACATCATGTCATCTTTCTTAATGCGTTACTCTGTTCTTTATGAACTTAATACTCTAGATGCATGCTGGATAGTGGTCGATGTGTGGAGTAATAGTAGTAGATGCAGGCAGGAGTCGGTCTACTTGTCACGGACGTGATGCCTATATACATGATCATGCCTAGATAATCTCATAATTATTCACTTTTCTATCAATTGCTCGATAGTAATTTGTTCACCCACCGTAATACTTATGCTATCTTGAGAGAAGCCACTAGTGAAACCTATGGCCCTCGGGTCTATCTTTTATCATATAAGCTTTCAATCTACTTTTATTTGCATCTTTACTTTTCCAATCTATATCAAAAAATACCAAAAATATATTTATCTTATCATACTATCTCTATCAGATCTCACTTTCGCAAGTGGCCGTGAAGGGATTGACAACCCCTTTATTGCGTTGGTTGCGAGTTCTTATTTGTTTGTGTAGGTGCGTGTGACCTTTGAGGAGCCTCTGATACGTCTCCAACGTATCTATAATTTTTGATTGCTCCATCCTACATTATCTACTGTTTTGGACTATATTGGGCTTTATTTTCCACTTTTATATTACTTTTGGGACTAACCTATTAACCAGAGGCCCAGCCCATAATTGCTATTTTTTTGCCTATTTCAGTGTTTCGAAGAAACGGAATATCAAACGGAGTCCAAACGGAATAAAACCTTCGGGATCGTGATTTTCCAACTGAACGTGATCCAGGAGACTTGGACCCTACTGCAAGCAGTGCCCGAGGAGGTCACGAGGGTGGAGGGCGCGTCCCCCTGGGCGCGCCCCCTACCTCGTGGGCCCCTCGATGCTCCACCGACGTACTCCTTCCTCCTATATATACCTACGTATCCCCGAACGATCAGAACAGAAGCCAAAAACCTAATTCCACCGCCGCAACCTTTTGTATCCACGAGATCCCATCTTGGGGCCTGTTCCGGAGCTCCGCCGGAGGGGGTATCCACCACGGAGGGCTTCTACATCATCACCATAGCCCCTCCGATGAAGTGTGAGTACTTTACTTCAGACCTTCGGGTCCATAGCTAGTAGCTAGATGGCTTCTTCTCTGTTTTTGGATCTCAATACAATATTCTCCCCCTCTCTCGTGGAGATCTATTCGATGTAATCTTCTTTTTTGCGGTGTGTTTGTTGAGACCGATGAATTGTGGGTTTATGATCCAGTATTATCTATGGAAAATATTTGATTCTTCTCTGAATTTTATGTATGATTGAGTTATCTTTGCAAGTCTCTTCGAATTATCCTTTTTGGTTTGGCCAACTACATTGGTAGTTCTTGCAATGGGAGAAGTGCTTAGCTTTGGGTTCAATCTTGCGGTGTCCTTACCCAGTGACAGAAGGGGCAGCAAGGCACGTATTGTATTGTTGCCATCGAGGATAACAAGATGGGGTTTTTATCATATTGCATGAATTTATCCCTCTACATCATGTCATCTTGCTTACGGCGTTACTCTGTTTTTACTTAATACTCTAGATGCATGCTGGATAGCGGTCGATGAGTGGAGTAATAGTAGTAGATGCAGAATCGTTTCGATCTACTTGTTTTGGACGTGATGCCTATATACATGATCATTGCCTAGATATACTCATAACTATGCTCAATTCTGTCAATTGCTCAACAGTAATTTGTTCACCCACCGTAGAATACTTATGCTCTTGAGAGAAGCCACTAGTGAAACCTATGGCCCCCGGGTCTATTCTCATCATATCAATCTATATCACTTTATTTACTTGCTTTGTTTTACTTTGCCTTTTACTTTTACTTTGCATCTATCTATCAAAAATACCAAAAATATTATCTCTATCAGATCTCACTCTCGTAAGTGACCATGAAGAGATTGACAACCCCTAAGCATTGGTTGCGAGTTGTTATCGTTTTGTGTAGGCAAGGTTTTAAATAGCGGATAGCGGGTTGATAGCGGATTGAGGTCAGCATAGCGGAATGCGGATAGCGGGTGATATTGCGGACGCTATGTCCGCATAGCGGATTTTTAAAAACACTTGCAAATTTGAGATTGTTATGTATATTTCCAAACTGTTGACAAACAATACAACTATTGAATCTTGAATAATTGTCTTTTATATAAGCATCTACACAAAAAATGGGTCCATCTGGACAATATTCAAGCATGTAACCATGCAAACAAATACTATTATTAAACACCAAACACAAACAGATTTGTTTCATAGGAATTCTACTTAATCATTTCATAAATAAGTTCAGACTTCAAAAGTACAACCAAGAGCTAGTAATATCATATATTTACCATGATCCATTAGACCATCGCCTAATAACCAAAAGTACAACCATTGCTTCTACCGTTCGAGCAAATGATGTAAGACTAGCAATATTATGAGCAAGGGCACCCTCAATAAAGAAGTGACAGATATAATCATATGTTATCTTTGCTTCTTTGACCTTGTAATGTGCATTCACTGTAGTTTGCTTTCCCAATCCTGGCCGTGCTCGATACTTATCCATTGGACCCTTGGTCTGAGGCTTCTTAGGAACTTGAGAGATTCCACTTGCTGTAGTAGCAAGATAATCAACGATTGCAAAATCTGAATCCTCATTCCCACTCTGACCATACATCTCCCTAACCTCCTCTTGCAACTCCAACATTTTCTTCAGTGATTTATCCTTCTTTTTCTCATTCTCAGCTATCAATGTAAGCATCTGCTCTTTAACATGATCAGGAACCTGTCGGCAACATACAGAATCCTTTTTTATTCCAGCCAAGTGCTTCTTAAATCTGGTAATGCCACCATTGAAAAAGTTCAAGCAGTATCTGCATCCAACTCTGTTCTTGGTTCTGAATTCATCAATAATTGGTAAAGCATGCTCCCAGGCTGGATCTTTTCGTGTTCTTCCGGTTGCGGCAGCAGAAGAAGCCCCCTGATCCTACTGATGACATTGTGCTAGTAGCCTACTACTGCAAAAAGAAAGAAAGAAACATAAGCTATTTGCAGAAAAAATAAGTAAACAACATTTATCAGTATAAACAAAGGAAAAGACTGTACATCAGTAAAAACTGAATATATAGAAGAACATTTATCAGTATAACAAAAGAAAAAGACTGTATTGTGCAAGTTTATCAGTAAAAACTGAATATATAAAACAAAATTTAACAGTACAAACAGAAGGCAAAGACTGCAAGTTTATCAGTACAAACTGAATTCATAAACAACATTTGACAGTACAGATAAAATGTACAGAGTATGTACTGAGTACTGTCTACCGGACGAATTTACCATAAACTAAAATTTGTTCAATGATGCATCTGCTGCTTGTTCTAGCCGAGGAGAACCACGGTGAGCAGTGAGCTGTGTACAAATAAAAAGCAGAGACTATGTACTGACGTACTGATCTAGGATCTGGGCTTCCCCCAATTTTGTCTACTAGGCTATGCATCGATCGGTATAAACTAAAAGCAGAGAGAGCATATACCTTTACTCCTTGAGGTGGTGAAGCGTGGTGAGAAGAAGTAGTTGGGAAGTCGGGCAGCCGGATTGGGACGTCGAGAAGTAGGGGGTTGAGCAGCTACGCAGGAAGGGGACAGCGGAGCGGATGTGGTCGCCGCCATCCTACTGAGGGTCTGCCACGACCCACGAGCCCATGACTCGCTGCGTTGGCCCGTCGTCGACCGGTGAAGGGCATCGAGCCGAGCAAGAAGTGGCCACCCAGTCAACGAACGGGGAGACAGTGAGTGCTACGGGAGCACCATCCGACGATCTCTTCTCCGCCTCTCCGTCCGGCGTCAGCCGTGCTGCCGCTGGATCTAGGGGAGGCGCCGGTCGCTAGCCGCCAACCGGAGAGGAGAGGGAGTGAGTGGATTTAGGGTTGTCCGGTTGGGTGCGCGTCTGAAATTTGTCCGCTATGACCGCAACTAACACCACCTAAATGTCCGCTATTGCGCTCTGACAGTCGCTATTGCGGCCGCTGAAGGAAATATGCCCTAGAGGCAATAATAAAGTTATTATTTATTTCCTTATTTCATGATAAATGTTTATTATTCATGCGAGAATTGTATTAACTGGAAACGTAATACATGTGTGAATACATAGACAAACATAACGTCACTAGTATGCCTCTACTTGACTACCTCGTGAATCAAAGATGGTTAAGTTTCCTAGCCATAGACATGAGTTGTCATTTGATTAACGGGATCACATCATTAGGAGAATGATGTGATTGACTTGACCCATTCCGTTAGCCTAGCACTTGATCGTTTAGTATGTTGTTCTTGCTTTCTTCATGACTTATACATGTTCCTATGACTATGAGATTATGCAACTCCCGTTTACCGGAGGAACACTTTGTGTGCTACCAAACGTCACAACATAACTGGGTGATTATAAAGGAGCTCTACAGGTGTCTCTGAAGGTACATGTTGGGTTGGCGTATTTCGAGATTAGGATTTGTCACTCCGATTGTCGGAGAGGTATCTCTGGGCCCTCTCGGTAATGCACATCACTATAAGCCTTGCAAGCAATGTAGCTAATGAGTTAGTTACGGAATGATGCATTACGTAACGAGTAAAGAGACTTGCCGGTAACGAGATTGAACTAGGTATTGGATACCGATGATCGAATCTCGGGCAAGTAACATACCGATGACAAAGGGAACAACGTATGTTGTTATGCGGTTTGACCGATAAAGATCTTTGTAGAATATGTAGGAGCCAATATGGGCATCCAGGTTCCGCTATTGGTTATTGACCGAGAATAGTTCTAGGTCATGTCTACATAGTTCTCGAACCCGTAGGGTCCGCACGCTTAACGTTACGATGACAGTTTTATTATGAGTTTATAAGTTTTGATGTACCGAAGTTTGTTCGGAGTCCCGGATGTGATCACGGACATGACGAGGAGTCTCAAAATGGTCGAGACATAAAGATTTATATATTGGAAGCCTATGTTTGGACATCGGAAGTGTTCCGGGTGAAATCGGCATTTTACCGGAGTACCGAGAGGTTATCGGAACCCCCCGGTGAACTAATGGGCCTTATTGGGCCTAGTGGAGGAATAGGAGAGGAGGCCTAGGGGCAGCGCCGCGCCCCTCCCCCCCAAGTCCGAATAGGACAAGGAGGGGGGCAGCGCCCCCCCTTTCCTTTCCCCCCTCTCCTCCTTCCCCCCAAGTCCTAATCCAACTAGGGAAAGGGGGGAGTCCTACTCCCGGTGGGAGTAGGACTCCTCCGGCGCGCCTCCTCCTAGGGCCGGCCGCACCCACCTTGCTCCTTTATATACGGGGGCAGGGGGGCACCGTAGAACACACAAGTTGATCTTCGTTATTGTTCCTTAGCCGTGTGCGGTGCCCTCCTCCACCATATTCCACCTCGGTCATATTGTTGCGGTGCTTAGGCGAAGCCCAACGTCGGTAGAACATCATCATCGTCACCACGCCGTCGTGTTGACGGAACTCATCCCCGACACTTTGCTGGATCGGAGTCCGGGGATCGTCATCGAGCCGAACGTGTGCTGAACTCGGAGGTGCCGTACGTTCGGTACTTGGATCGGTCGGATCGTGAATACGTACGACTACATCAATCACGTTGTCATAACGCTTCCACTTATGGTCTATGAGGGTACGTGGACAACACTCTCCCCTCTTGTTGCTATGCATCACCATGATCTTGCGTGTGCATAGGAAAATTTTGAAATTACTACGTTCCCCAACAGTGGCATCCGAGCCTGGTTTTATACGTAGATGTCATATGCACGAGGAGAACACAAGTGAGTTGTGGGCGATACAAGTCATACTGCTTACCAGCATGTCATACTTTGGCTCAGCGGTATTGTGAGATGAAGCGGCCCGGACCGACATTACGCGTACGCTTACGCGAGACTGGTTTCACCGTTACGAGCACTCGTGCTTAAAGGTGACTGGCGGGTGTCTGTCTCTCTCACTTTAGCTGAACCAAGTGTGGCTACGCCCGGTCCTTGCGAAGGTTAAAACAACACTAACTTGACGAACTATAGTTGTGGTTTTGATGCGTAGGTAAGAACGGTTCTTGCTCAGCCCGTAGCAGCCACGTAAAATTTGCAACAACAAAGTAGAGGATGTCTAACTTGTTTTTGCAGGGCATGTTGTGATGTGATATGGTCAAGACGTGATGCTATATTTTATTATATGAGATGATCTGCAACCGAAGTTATCGGCAACTGGCAGGAGCCATATGGTTGTCGCTTTATTGTATGAAATGCAAACACCCTGTAATTGCTTTACTTTATCACTAAGCGATAGCGATAGTCGTAGAAGCAATAGATGGCGTAACGACAATGATGCTACGATGGAGATCAAGGTGTCGCGCCGGTGATGATGGTGATCACGGCGGTGCTTCGGAGATGGAGATCACAAGCACAAGATGATGATGGCCATATCATATCACTTATATTGATTGCATGTGATGTTTATCCTTTATGCATCTTATCTTGCTTTGATTGACGGTAGCATTTTAAGATGATCTCTCACTAAATTATCAAGAAGTGTTCTCCCTGAGTATGCACCGTTGTGAAAGTTCTTCGTGCTGAGACACCACGTGATGATCGGGTGTGATAGGCTCTACGTTCAAATACAACGGGTGCAAAACAGTTGCACACGCGGAATACTCAGGTTAAACTTGACGAGCCTAGTATATAACAGATATGCCCTTGGAACACGGAGACCGAAAGGTCGAGCGTGAATCATATAGTAGATATGATCAACATAGTGATGTTCACCGTTGAAACTACTCCATCTCACGTGATGATCGGACATGGTTTAGTTGATATGGATCACGTGATCACTTAGAGGATTAGAGAGATGTCTGTCTAAGTGGGAGTTCTTAAGTAATATGATTAACTGAACTTAAATTTATTACGAACTTAGTCCTGGTAGTATTTTGCAAGTTATGTTATAGATCAATATGTTTATTTTGATATGTTCCTAGAGAAAACTGTGTTGAAAAATGTTAGTAGCAATGATGCGGATTGGATCCGTGATCTGAGGTTTATCCTCATTGCTGCACAGAAGAATTATGTCCTTAATGCACCGCTAGGTGACAGACCTATTGCAGGAGCAGATGCAGACGTTATGAACGTCTGGCTAGCTCAATATGATGACTACTTGATAGTTTAGTGCACCATGCTTAACGGCTTAGAATCTGGACTTCAAAGACGTTTTGAACGTCATGGACCATATAAGATGTTCCAGGTATTGAAGTTAATATTTCAAGCAAATACCCGAGTTGAGAGATATGAAGTCTCCAACAAGTTCTATAGCTAAAAGATGGAGGAGAATCGCTCAACTAGTGAGCATGTGCTCAGATTGTCTGGGTACTTCAATCGCTTGAAACAAGTGGGAGTTAATCTTCCAGATAAGATAGTGATTGACAGAATTCTCTAGTCACCATCACTAAGTTACTAGAACTTCGTGATGAACTATAGTATGCAAGGGATGACGAAAATGATTCCCGAGCTCTTCGTGATGTTGAAATCGACGAAGGTAGAAATCAAGAAAGAGCATCAAGTGTTGATGATTGACAAGACCACTAGTTTCAAGAAAAGGGCAAAGGGAAAGAAAGGGAAACTTCAAGTGGAATGGCAAACAAGTTGTCACTCCCGTGAAGAAGACCAAAGCTGGACCAAAGCCTGAAACTGAGTGCTTACACTGCAAAGGAAATGGTCACTGGAAGCGGAAATGCCCTAAATATTTGGTGGATAAGAAGGATGGCAAAGTGAACAAGGGTATATTTGATATACAGGTTATTGATGTATGCCTTACTAGTGTTTATAGTAGCCCCTGAGTATTTGATACTTGTTCGGTTGCTGTAATTAGTAACTCGAAACAGGAGTTACAGAATAAACAGAGACTAGTTGAAGGGGAAGTGATGATGAGTGTTGGAAGTAGTTACAAGATTGATATGATCATCATCGCACACTCCCTACACTTTCGGGATTAGTGTTAAACCTAAATAAATGTTATTTGGCGTTTGCGTTGAGCATGAATATGATTTGATCATGTTTAGTGCAATACGATTATTCATTTAAAATCAGAGAATAATTGTTGTTCTGTTTACATGAACAAAACCTTCAATGGTCATACACCCAATGAAAATAGTTTGTTGGATCTCGATAGTAGTGATACACATATTCATAATATTGATGCCAAAAGATGCAAAGTTAATAATGATAGTGCAACTTATTTGTGGCACTGCCGTTTGGGTCATATCGGTGTAAAGCGCATGAAGAAACTCCATAAAGATGGATTTTCGGAATCACTTGGTTATGAATCATTTGATGCTTGCGAACCGTGCCTTTTGGGCAAGATGACTAAAACTCCGTTCTCCGGAACAATGGAACAAGCTACTGACTTATTGGAAATAATACATACCGATGTATGCGATCCAATGAGTGTTGATGCTTGTGGCAAGTATCGTTATTTTCTGACCTTCACAAGATGATTTGAGCAGATATGGGTATATCTACTTGATGAAACATAAGTCTGAAATAGTTGAAAGGTTCAAAGAATTTCAGAGTGAAGTGGAAAATCATCGTAACAAGAAAAATAAAGTTTCTACGATCTGATCGTGGAGACGAATATTTGAGTTACGAGTTTGGTCTTCAATTAAAACAATGTGGAATAGTTTCACAGCTCACGCCACCTGGAACACCACAACGTTACGTTGTAACCGCACTTTATTGGATATGGTGCGATCTATGATGTCTCTTACTAATTTACCACTATTGTTTTGGGGTTATGCATTAGAGAAAGCTGCATTCACATTAAAAGGGCACCATCTAAATTCGTTGAGATGACACCATATGAACTGTGGTTTAGTAAGAAACCCAAGTTGTCGTTTCTTAAAGTTTGGGGCTGCGATGCTTATGTGAAGAAACTTCAACCAGATAAGCTCGAACCCAAATCGGAGAAATGTGTCTTCATAGGATACCCAAAAGAGACTATTGGGTACACCTTCTATCACAGATCTGAGGGCAAGATTTTCGTTGCTAAATTCGGATCCTTTCTAGAGAAGGAGTTTCTCTCGAAAGTAGTGAGTGGGAGGAAAGTAGATCTTGATAAGGTAATTTGTACCTTCTCCCGAATTGGAAAGTAGTTCATCATAGAAATCAGTTCGAGTGATTCCTACACCAATTAGTGAGGAAGCTAATGATGATGATCATGAAACTTCAGATCAAATTACTACAAAACCTCGTAGGTCTTCCAAAGTACAGTCCGCACCAGAGTAGTACGGTAATACTGTCGGTGTACTAAAGTAGGGGTACCTTAGTATCCCGAACTTGTGCACGGGCAGTCGCAGCGCCCCGCGGAAAGGCTTGCCGGGTGCCCGCCAAGATCCTCCGTAGTTCCTATTGGAGCCATTCAAGAACAAAGTGTTTTAACTGAGAAGACAGGGCTCCGGCGAGAGGAGCTTGCCGGGAAGGACAAGGCCCCGGCAAGAGGAGCTTGCCGGGAAGGCCAGCCAAGGCATCTCAAGACACTTGCCGTGACGCGGTACACGTCCCGGCAAAGCCCGGCGAGCGACAAGCTTCCGGGCGCGGCAAGACAACAGCCGCGGCAAGGCGCTTGCCGCGACAAGCCACCTCTCTGTATCTACACTCCAGCGCATCCGTCGACGTGTCGCCCGGAGACCGTTCCAGGCGCGCGTGGCGAGAGGCTGTGCAGCCAAGCGGTGTGAGGTGGCAAGCGATGCTGACAAGATCGCCATCATGGCGAACGGTGGCACCCCTAACGGTCACTTTTCTGCACTGTTTGGGTGAAGCGGACGGGCATTAAATGCTCTTGTCCCCTGCTGTTAGAGTTAGGTAGGATGCACTGTAGAAGCAGTTGTACCAACCACACCTTTTACACTTTTACCCCTGCATGCGTTGCCACCTGTCGGTGACCCCTTTAGCATATAAAAGGAGGCCCATGCGCAACATAGAGGGGGTTCGACTCATTCGAAACGAGAACACTCCCACACTCTCAAGAAAGAACATAATACAACCACAAAGCAGCAGTAGGAGTATTATCTCTCCGGAGAGCTCCGAAGCTGGGTAAAATCGCTCGCGTGCCTCGCCTCGATCCGCTCTTCGTGCGATCTCCGCTCCCTGCCGGACCAAAAGGGGCCCTGCCCCATAGGTGTTTGTTCCCACGACATCTTTGGCGCGCCAGGTAGGGGGTGTCGAGGTTGTGTGAACCCGATCCGTCATTCACGCGAGCCACATCTTCATTTTCTTCATCATCATCATCGACATGCCACCGAAGAAGAAGGCTTCGGAGGTGGCTGCTCCGTCCACGTCGATCCCACCGCCACCGGAGCAAATGGGCGGTGGGGTAGACGCCGGCGGAGGAACGGGTGCCGACGAGGGAGCTCACGCTGCCGCCAGGTCCAAGGACAAGGCCGCGCAAACCTCGGTGTCTGTACACGCACCGCGCCCGTCTCAGGAGGTGCGGGGTCAACATCGTCATGGTACTCGCGGTACCATACACTCGTTGGACCAAAATCGAGCTGGCGGATCTCGAGATGCTCAAGACCAGCATGCACGCCAACCTGGTGGCACGAGCAAGACACGGTCGCCTGGACGGGATCCTGCTCCTTCTAACATAGTTAGAAGTCCGAGCATATCTCGCTCCTCGCACCGTTCGCCACCGCCACCGAAGACCCCAGAAGAAGCGTTGGCTCGAGCCCAACTGCTCTTGGATTACCCTCCAACGGCGGACAAGATCGATGATTGGAGGGCCACCATCCAGAGCCTCATCGGCTTCGCCAACGGAGGACACTCCACGGCAGCCGAATGCGTCGCAGCCGCGGCAAGATTGCCGGACGCGAGCCGATGGCGACAAGACCGGTGGAGGTGCAACCACCGTGCACTCCCCACCCCGAAGGCCAAGATCGCCGACTCGCCGGGTCAACCTCGACACTGACTCCACAGTGTCATCAGACCCATGAGCTCGTCGCGATCAGCGCCAAGTTCTTCAAGAACGACAACAAGAAGACGCCCGTACTCGCATCGAGTGTCGAAGAGAAGCGCGGCGTCAATCAGACCAGCGCGCTGGGCCCACTGTTGACATGCATACGCTAGGGGAACCAGGCGACTTGCCGTACGCGGTAGGTTGCCCTGCGTTCACTCGTGAGCTGCGGCAAGTCTAGTGGCCCAGTACAAAGAACTTCAAGCCAGACGTACCAGAGAAGTATGATGGCAGGTTGCATCCGTCGGAGTTCCTCAGCATCTACACCATCGCGGTGCAAGCTGCCGGGGGGCGCGATGAGAAGATCCTTGCCAACTACTTCCCACTGGTGCTCAAGCCCAATGTTAGATCCTGGCTCATGCACTTGCCGGACAACTCCATTTCCTCATGGGCGGATCTGTGCCATCAGTTTGTCGGCGCCTTCACAGGCAGCCACAAGCCCCATGGCCAGGAGAGCGATCTTCATCTGCTCGCCCAGAAGGAAGGAGAGCCCCTGCGCAAGTACATTCAGAGATTCAGCCAAGTGCAGTGCAACATCCCAGATGTCCACCCTGCCGCGGTCATCAGCGTGTTCCATCAAAATGTGCGTAACCGCAGGATGCGGGAGGAGATGGCGATGTGCAAGATTAGAGACGTCAGTGAGCTATACGCCCTGGCCGACAAGTGCGCACGTGCTGAGGAGGGGAGGAAACTCCCCGGAGAGAATGCAGGAGCAGGAGGATCTGACAGTGAGGATGCCACCCCGGCAAAGAAAAACCGGCAGCGGAACAACAGGAGGAGGAAAGGGAAAGATGTACTAGCTGTTGAGCAGTCCGGCAACGGAGGTGCCACCAAGGAAGTCGAACCTGTGGCGGCCGCCGACAAGCAGGGCGGCTCCGACAAGCAGTACTGCAAGATCCACCGCACCAAGGGCCATGATCTTCAGAGCTGCAAGAAGGTTGAGCAGCTTGTCGAGTAGCAGAAGGCTGAGTACGAGCGACGCAACAAGGAGAAGGCCCAGGAAGGTACTGGAGGATCCGGCAAGAAGCGTCTCGGTCGGGGACGACGTCGGGGCAAGGCCAAGCAGCGGCAAGGAGACATGCCTCCCCGCGGCCGCGGCAAGGATGAAGATGAAGACGAAGATGAAGATATGGACGATGACGAGGCCGACAAGCAGGAGTTTCAGAAAGCCATAGAGGTTTTGTGCGTTGACGGTGGTGCTTCTCTGCATACTTCGCACCGCCAGCTCAAACAGTGGGTACGGGAAGTTAATGCAGCAGAACCCCCAGTTGAGTCACGCAAGCCTCTGAAGTGGTTCAGCACGCCTATCGTCTTTGATATTGAGGACCACCCTGATCGCGTAACTACGGTCGGGTGCTTGCCGATGTTGGTCTCACCAACCATCCGCAACCTCAAGGTCACTAATATGCTAGTTGACGGCGGGGCCGGCTTGAACCTGATATCCTCAGCGGTACTCCAGAAGCTTCAGATCCCTGACAGCGAGCTCGAATAAACCGGCACATTCCAAGGAATCAACCCGGGAAGGAGCAAGCCGAAAGGGAAGATCACATTGCCGGTAATATTTGGCAGCGAGCTAAACTTTAGGACTGAGAGGGTCACTTTTGACGTTGCTGATTTTCCATTGCCTTACAATGGGATACTCGGCCGTCTAGCGCTCGCCAAGTTCATGGCAGCCTCCCACTATGCCTACAACGTGCTCAAGATGCCAGGTCCGATAAGTGTCATCTCCGTCCCTGGCAACAAGAAAGATGCTCTTATCTGTACCGACAAGATTTACCGGGAAGCAGCAGCTACAACAGATCGCAAGACACTTGCCGCTGAAGCTCCCGGGGGGAAGAAGAAGACCAAGTCCGGCAAGAGCTCTGATGCCCACTCCGGCAAGCGCACCTCTTTGGAGTGCTGCGCTACCGTCGAGGACGCACCATCGAGGTCCACCGGCAAGTGTAAGAAGGCAAAGGCAGCTCCGCTAGAAACCAAGAAAGTGGCCGCCAAGGAGGACGGCACTGGTGGTACCTTCACCATCAGTGCCACGCTTGACCCTAAATAGGAAAGCACGCTTGTTGCTTTCCTGCGGGCGAACGTCGACGTGTTTGCATGGCAGCCGTCTGACATCCCTGGTGTTCCCAGGAAAGTGATTGAGCACCACCTTGCCGTCTGTCCTCACGCGCGGCCCGTTAAGCAGAAAGTCAGGAAACAAGCAGTGGAGCGCCAAGAATTCATTGCAGAAGAGATCAAGAAGTTGGAAGCAGCAGGCCTTGTCAGAGGAGTGCTCCATCCTACGTGGTTGGCCAATCCTGTAGTCGTGCGCAAGGCGAACGGGAAATGGAGGCTTTGTATTGACTTTACTGATGTTAATAAAGCTTGTCCCAAAGACCCATTTCCCTTGCCGCGCATTGACCAGATTGTTGACTCCACGGCCGGATGTGATCTGCTTTCATTTCTTGATGCATATTCAGGATACCATCAGATCTTCATGGCAGAAGAAGATGAGGAGAAGACCGCATTCATCACCCCGTGTGGCACGTACTGCTTCGTGCGGATGCCCTTCGGTTTGAAGAATGCTGGTTCAACATTTGCAAGAGTAGTCAGTCATGCTTTTGAGCCACAGTTACAGAGAAATGTGGAGGCCTACATGGATGACATAGTGGTCAAGAGCAAGGACAGAGCAACCCTGATTCAGGATTTGGATGAAACTTTCATAAATCTGCGCAAGATCAACCTCAAGCTTAACCCCGAGAAGTGCGTGTTCGGAGTCCCCTCCGGCAAGCTTCTCGGGTTCTTCGTGTCTCAGCGGGGAATTGAAGCCAACCCCGACAAGATTAAGGCCATTGAGCATATTGAAGCACCGAAGCGCGTCAAGGATGTACGAAGGCTTGCCGGCTGCGTGGCTGCTCTCAGCAGGTTTATCTCTAAGTCTGCTGAACGCGCCCTGCCATTTTTCAAAATATTGAAAAAGGCAGGACCAATGAAATGGACTCCGGAAGCGGAGGCTGCGCTGCAGGACTTGAAGAGATACCTGTCCTCCACTCCAATACTTGTCGCACCTAAGCCACAAGAGAAGTTGTTGCTGTATCTAGCGGCAACCAATCAAGTGGTTAGTGCTGCGTTAGTAGCGGAGAGGGAGGCGGATGATGAGCCAGCGACCACGGCAAGCGCGTCCAGCGACAAGCAGGGGGCTTCCCCGACAAGCTCTGGTCCCGACAAGGATGGATCTGCGCAGCACAAGAGAGAGCAGAAGAAAATGGTGCAGCGCCCAGTTTACTTTGTCAGTTCCCTTCTACAGGGGGCTAGGTCAAGGTACTCTAGTGTGCAGAAATTGCTTTTCGGCCTTCTCATGGCCTCGAGGAAGCTGCGCCATTACTTCCAAGCACATGAGATCACAGTTGTCACTCACTTTCCGTTGAAGAGGATACTGCAGAATCCAGAAGCAACAGGCAGGATTGTCGAGTGGGCACTGGAACTGTCAAGCTTTGGCCTCAAGTTTGAGAGTACTTCAACTATCCATAGCCGAGCATTGGCAGAATTCATAGCAGAATGGACGCCAACACCTGATGAAGAAATTCCGGAAACGAGCATCCCCGTCAAGGAAGCAAGCAAAGAATGGATCATGTACTTTGATGGTGCCTTCTCACTGCAAGGCGCCGGTGCGGGTGTGTTACTTATCGCACCCACCGGAGAGCACATCAAGTACGTGATCCAGATGCACTTTCCCAAGGAGCAAGCAACAAACAATACTACAGAGTATGAAGGTTTGCTTGCCGAACTCAGGATTGCGGCAGACCTTGGGATCAAGAAGCTTATTGTTAGGGGTGACTCGCAGCTTGTCGTCCTCCAAGTTAACAAAGACTATCAGAGTCCATTGATGGAAGCTTACATTGATGAAGTGAGAAAGTTGGAAGAGCACTTTGACGGCCTACAGATGGAACATGTTGCGAGAGCTCAGAACGACATTGCAGATGGCCTATCAAAGTGCGCCACACTTAAGTTACCTGTGGAAGCAGGGATCTTTGTGCTCAAGCTGACTCAACCATCTGTAACACCATCAACTGGACAGAGCAAGAAGAGGAACTTGATTTCCGGTGACTACTTTCCGGCAGAGCTCCCCGAAGCCACCGCCAAGAAGGTCCCCAAGATCAACACCAAGAGTGCCGAGGAGTAGTCTGCTCCGACAAGCCCTAGGGTTTGTTCCGTTGAAGCAGACGCTCTCGACAAGTTTTGCTCCGGCAAGCTTGCCGGGGAACATCAAGCTCAGGCTGAGCCGCAGGTTCTTGCCGTAGAAGCGGATGTTCCCGCAGCAGCATATGTGCCTTTAGTCCTTGTTGTCGAGCCACAAGCTCCAGCATGGGCACAGCAGATTGTCCGTTTCCTTCAGACAGGAGAACTTCCCGAAGAGCAAGAAGACGCGGAGAAAGTAGCCCGGCAATCAAGTATGTACCAGTTTGTCGACGACATACTGTACAGAAGAAGATTCAACGGAGTGAAATTGAAGTGCATTCCCCGGGAAGATGGACAGAAGCTGTTGGCGGAGATACATGGAGGCATATGTGGTCACCACATTGGCGCAAGAGCACTTGCCGGCAAAGCATTCCGGCAAGG
This sequence comes from Triticum aestivum, assembly GCF_018294505.1. Taxonomy (NCBI): domain Eukaryota; kingdom Viridiplantae; phylum Streptophyta; class Magnoliopsida; order Poales; family Poaceae; genus Triticum; species Triticum aestivum. Next base: position 490,967,196 of record NC_057801.1, on the reverse strand, counting down.
TTTCTTTTGGCCAACAGCCCTCCAGGATGCAACTGCACAAGTAACCAAGTGTGAAGCGTGCCAGTTCCATTCCAAGCAGATACACCAGCCAGCTCAAGCTCTCCAGACGATCCCTTTATCCTGGCCATTTTCGGTCTGGGGGCTCGACATCCTCGGCCCCTTTCCCCGAGCTGTCGGGGGCTTTGAGTACTTGTACGTTGCAATCGACAAGTTCACAAAGTGGCCGGAAGTGGAAGCAGTGAGGAAGGTGACGGCACAGTCAGCAGTCAAGTTCTTCAGGTCGATTGTTTGCCGTTTCGGAGTCCCTAACAGGATCATCACCGACAACGGCACGCAATTCACGAGCCGCACCTTCATGCAGTACGTCCAAGATCTTGGTGCCAAGGTCTGATTCGCTTCTGTTGCTCACCCGAGAAGCAACGGTCAAGCGGAGAGGGCAAACGCTGAAGTGCTGCGCGGGCTCAAGACCAGAACTTTCGACAGGCTACGCAAGTGCGGAAAGAACTGGATTGAGGAGCTGCCGGTGGTTCTTTGGTCGATCAGGACGACGCCAAATCGAGCCACTGGCCAGACACCTTTCGCTCTAGTCTATGGAGCAAAGGCAGTTCTCCCCACGGAACTCGTATACGGATCGCCTCGAGTGCTCGCTTATGATGACCTTGAGCAAGAGCAGCTACGACAAGATGACGCGCTGCTCCTTGAGGAAGATCGTCTTCAGGCTGCTGTACGAGCTGCTCGATACCAGCAAGCTTTGCGCTGCTACCATAGCCGCAAAGTTAATGCCAGAAGTCTCGAGGAAGGCGACCTTGTTCTTCGGCGCGTTCAATCCACCAAGAATTCCAACAAGTTGACGCCGAAGTGGGAAGGCCCTTATCGGGTGAAGCGAGTCACTAGGCCTGGCGCTGTCCGCCTTGAGACCGAAGATGGCTTTCCGGTGAGCAACTCCTGGAACATTGAGCATCTTCGTAAGTTTTACCCATAAGGCGCGGTTGCCAGAACCTGTTCCGGCAACCACCTTTTGTACAAGCCTTGCCGCTGTTGCATGTAACCCTTTGTACAAAGCCAGGCGCAGATCCCATGCATAAATAAAGCTCATGTGCTCTACAAATTTTGTCAAAATTTCATGCTTTCTATTTTTTGCATGTATTATCTGACACTTTGTGCAGCACTTGCCCCCGGTAAGCAATAACGAGCCTTAAGGCTCCATATCTTTATTTTCTCTTCTTTCTTTTTTCTCAAGAAAAAGGAAGGTTCCCTCGCCCACAAGTTCACCGGGGGGAGGAGAAGATAATGGTGTGGACCAGGCGTCGTACAAGAAAGTATCGCCTTGCCGGGACGCAAACAACAGAAAAGCTAAGTTGCCAAAGTTTGAGCACAATCAGTTTTAAAATTTTTTAAGTTATCCTCCTTGAACGACCGTGCTTTGTATGGAAAACATGTGCGCGGAGGAACCAACTCGTAGCTAGTTGCGCCCTTACTTTGTTTCGAGTCCGCTCAACAACTTAAGTGTGCTGCGACTAGTTGCGACAAGGTTTCTTGCCGGAAGCAGCACCGCCAGCAGGCTGCTGATGTTCCGCACTCAACGCTCGCGGCAAGGGTGCCTGCGCCGGCAAGTTCCCTGAAAGCGTAGGGTAAAAAACATACAAAGGAAGGAATCAAGTAAAGGGGATAACATAGCAAATACTGCCCAAGATAAAGTTATATTACAAAGATAACTTGCCGCGCTCTAATAGATTGTTCCCGTAACATGTCTAGCAGCGGCAAGGAAAGGAAGAAACGGGCGGTCTAATCTACGCGGCCGCCATCAACCCTCCTGACTTCATTCACCTTGTCCACAATGGGCGCGACAAGGGCTTTGAGCTCTTCAAGATCAGCACCCGCCGGCAGCTTCTTGAGGACATTGGTGAGGTTGAGGCCTGGGTTGCGGAAGGCCACCTTCACCAACACCTTCTCCAGAACTCTGGCGCAGATCGTGCGCAACTCGTCGGCCAGCTGCTTTGGGATCCTTTCCCGGAGTTGTTGGAGGGCCGTCGCCACGCCCTTGAAGAACAGAGTGAGCTTGGCGCTGGGCTGGAGGTTCTCGTCGGAGGAGTACCCGAAGCCCTCCATTTCCAGTTGCGCCAGCTCCTCGTCGATGACCGCGGCAATGTTCACGAGGCCCTCCGTCCAGAGCTCCACAGTGTCCCTGAAGGTGTTCTGGGTTTCGGCAGCCCTCGTCAGCAGCGCCTCGTTGGCCTTGATCTCCTCCTTCAAGGCCTCCTCCCGCTTCTTGGCGCCGTCCAGCGTCTCAGTCAGCGTAGCCAGCTTCAACTCGAGATCGGCATTGGAGTCCTTGGCGGTGCTCAGCTCTTTGCCCCTCTCGAGGAGGCGACCCTGCAGCTCGCCGTGGGCGAGGGCGTCCTTCTCGCGCTCGCGTTGGAGCGCGGCAAGCTCTTCATTCCTCGCCTTCAGATCGGCCTCTAGCTGTGCCACTTTCACCTCCAGCTCCATCTTGGCGGCCTCGGCAGCTGCAGCAGCATCCTTCGCTTCCTTGAGGGCCCCGCCAAGTGTCTCCTCGCGCGCGGCAAGCTCCTCCTCATAGCTGTCCAAATTGACCTTCCGTTGTGTCAACTCACCTTCCCGCACGGACAGCTCCTCGGCGGCAAGCCGCTGTTGCTCTTCGGCTTCTGCCTTCTCGAGGAGGAAGGCCTTCCGCGCCTCGGCAAGATGCGCCCTCTCCTCTGCAATGGACCGGAGGGCCTCTTGGTTGCGCCTCTGGAGCTCCTCCGCATGCTTCTCAATGTCCACTCCCGCCTGCGCGACATCGCTTCCCGGGACTCCAGTTTGGCTTGTCGGGCGCGGTAGAGTGATAGCAGCCTCCGCAGCAGCTGTTCCTCCTCAGGCTCGCCGCTGCTGCTGCTTGGCCCGTCGACCATTGTCAACCCAGCGGAGGCAAGCACTTCTCCATCAAAAACTTCTCCTTCGACTGGCGCCCTGGAGCTCGAAGCCCACGGGAGCTTGATGAAGATACCGTCGCCGGCCTTCAAGTAGGCGCCGGGCCGGGGCTCCTCGGAGCCTGGCGCTGCGTCAGCGGTGGAGGGGTCGGCGGTCGGCGTAGCGCCTTGCGCTCCTGCGGCCCCAGGGTCGTCAGTACGATCGCCGGACCCCTCGCCAGCTCCTGCGCCAGCAGCCTTGGCGGCCTCTTTGCCGGCGGGATCATCAGCACCGCCCTCTTCTTCGGTGGCGGCGGCGTCGTTAGTATTGCCGCGCGCGCTCTCCTCGCCGGTGGCCTCGGTCTCCATCGGCTCCGTGGAAGGTGGATCTGGCGGACGGAAGAGGGGGAACAGTCAAGAAAATATCCAAAAAGGCAAATCAGAAAAAGAAGAACCCAAGGGAAGCTTCAGGCAAGGGAGATTACCAGTACTGGGATCCACGGTCATAGGCTCCACCACCGGGGGGTCGCTGGTGCTGCCCCTTGCCAGAGACTCCTCCCTCGCTGGGGACTCCTCCCTTGCCGGAGAACGATCCCTTGCCGGGGAATCCTCCCTTGGCGGCGTAGTTGAAGCAGATAGCACCTCAGGAGCGGCTTCCGGTTGCTCCTGGTGAGCCTGTTCTGCTCCTACACAAGCAAACCAACAGACAAGGTATCAGCAAAGAAAGAACACCTATGTGCACCCAACAGCGGGAAGTAAGACTATGTACTTACGCTGGGGGCTGCGCTGGGGGCTGCTTCGAGGAGTAGTTGCCGGGTCCGACAAGGTGGTCTCGGACGCGCCCTCTGTCGTCACAGCAGGATCGTCCTCGATGACAACCACGGGGACCTTGGCTCTCTTCGCCGCTCTCTGGGCCAGAGTCCTGAAAAGGAACAAGGTTCAGAAGAAAGCAGATCAGATACAAGACAAGAAACAGCAAGAATTGAAGAAATACAAACACAACAGAGAAACTTACTCCTCTTCTTCCTCCTTGTCGGAGCTGAGCGCGGAGAGGTCGAAGTCTGGTACTCTTTCGGCGCGACGAGGCGGAGGAGTAGGCTCCCTTGGCCTCTTGGCGGGAGCTGCGGCAGGATCAGAAGCGGCGGCCAGAGAGGACCCCGCTCCAGTTGCCGCAGCGGCGTGAGACGCTCCCGCGGCAACGGTGCTTGTCGCGGTGGAGCGTGTCCCGCGGCGCGGCGGCAGTTGACTCGTCTGCCGCCCTGCTATGTCTCCGGTCCTGCGGAGGCGCGTTCTTGGTGGAGCTGGGGGCTGCACTGGGAGCTCCGCTTGCGGCAAGTTGCTTGAAGACGGCTGGCCGCTTGCACCCTCGGCGGGCTCGCTCGATTCGGCTTCGGGCCCCCCCTCGCCGATGATCTCCCTGACAAGCTTGTCTCGATCGGCAAGGCTTGCCGCCTCGGCTGCCTCTGCCTCCTCCACAGTAAACCCAAACTCGCCCGCGGCGGCGGCCGCCGCCACCTCTTCCACCCTGGTGGTGATGCGCCGCATCTCATATTCGGTGGTGTCGCAGGTGAGGCTCCTCTGCTCGTCAGCGCGGACCGCCACCTTCACCAAGCCGCCGAAGAACTGCTGCACGACGTCGTCGGCGGGCTCCTGCCAAGTTGGAATAATTCCATGCGAGTCGCACTCCGACATCATTGCGCGGATGCGATCGAGCGAAGAGTTGTTGCACAACGGGACGACGCCCTGCGGCAGCCTGAACCACTCGGGATGATTGGGGTCGTGCTTCAACAGCTCCTTGAGCATCGCATCCAACTCCAAGACAGTGAAATTGAAGTTGAGGCCCGGGCGCAGCCTCATGATGTCAGCCGGACCCCCGAACAGCCAGGTGGGCCTCCCCCTCTCCTGCAGCGGGGCGATGCGACAGCGAAGAAAGTCCGTGCCAACAGCGCCTACAGTGAGTCCGGCAAGCCTGAGTCGTAACATCCGGGTGGTGGCGATCTTCAGCTTAGCGTCGTCCGCCGCCAGGGCGCTCCAATCATTGCCGCGCACTGCTGGGGTTTGGCGCAGGGCAGTGAACGGCTGCGGGTTCTCCTCAACGATCCAACACCATTCCACTCTCCACTCCTCCCATTTGCTGCGGAGCTCCCCCTCCAGATACGTCTCCTTCTTGCCGGCTCTCGAGATCCAGGCGATCCCGCCAGCTAAGAGCTCTCCTCTCACGACCCGGGGCATGAAGTAGTGGCGGAAAAGGGCTACGTTTGGGTGGATTCCGACAAAGTTCTCGCAGAGATGTGCGAAAATCGCCATGGTCAGAACGGCGTTGGGGGTGAAATCAAGGAGGTGGAACCCATAGGTGTTCGTTCCCACGACATCTTTGGCGGTGGGGGAGATCGAGGGCGTTGGCGGCGACGGCGGCGATGGGGGGCGGAGCGCTGTTCTCTTTCGGCCTTGGAAGCGGAGGGGAGCGGCGGAGATTTTTGAGATTGGAACCGCAAGTGGCGAAGGTGGGGGAACTGCCCCTGTTTCCCCTGCTTATAAAGAGGAGGAGGCAAACGTTACGCTTTCTCTGAATAAATAACCACCCACGACCTCTCCCACGATGCCGCATTCGACGCATGCCGTTACGGGAGGGCGTGGTGGATACGGAGTCAGATACGGTGTGGACCCAGGCCGCGTGTGCCCGTGCCCTGTTTTGGGCCTGGCCCAACAGCGCTCGGCACCGTGTGTGGCCCAGGCCCAGAGGCTCCTGTCGGTGTACTAAAGTAGGGGTACCTTAGTATCCCGAACTTGTGCACGGGCAGTCGCAGCGCCCCGCGGCAAGGCTTGCCAGGTGCCCGCCAAGATCCTCCGTAGTTCCTATTGGAGCCATTCAAGAACAAAGTGTTTTAACTGAGAAGACAAGGCCCCGGCGAGAGGAGCTTGCCGGGAAGGACAAGGCCCCGGCAAGAGGAGCTTGCCGGGAAGGCCAGCCAAGGCATCTCAAGACACTTGCCGCGACGCGCTACACGTCCCGGCAACGCCCGGCGAGCGACAAGCTTCCGGGCGTGGCAAGACAATAGCCGCGGCAAGGCGCTTGCCGCGGCAAGCCACCTCTCTGTATCTACGCTCCAGCGCATCCATCGACGTGTCGCCCGGAGACCGTTCCAGGCGCGCGTGGTGAGAGGCTGTGTAGCCAAGCGGTGTGAGGTGGCAAGCGACGCTGACAAGATCGCCATCGTGGCGAACGGTGGCGCCCCTAACGGTCACTTTTCTGCACTGTTTGGGTGAAGCGGACGGGCATTAAATGCTCTTGTCCCCTGCCGTCAGAGTTAGGTAGGACGCACTGTAGAAGCAGTTGTACCAACCACACCTTTTACACTTTTACCCCTGCATGCGTTGCCACCTGTCGGTGACCCCTTTAGCATATAAAAGGAGGCCCATGCGCAACGTAGAGGGGGTTCGACTCATTCGAAACGAGAACACTCCCACGCTCTCGAGAAAGAACATAATACAACCACAAAGCAGCAGTAGGAGTATTATCTCTCCGGAGAGCTCTGAAGCTGGGTAAAATCGCTCGCGTGCCTTGCCTCGATCCGCTCTTCGTGCGATCTCCGCTCCCTGCCGGACCGAAAGGGGCCCTGCCCCATAGGTGTTCGTTCCCACGACAAATACTGTTCTGGAAGTCATGTTACTAGACCATGATGAACCTATGAACTATGAGGAAGCGATGATGAGCCTAGATTCCGCGAAATGGCTTGAGGCCATAAAATCTCAGATATGATCCATGTATGAGAACAAAGTATGGACTTTGATTGACTTGCTCGATGATCAGCAAGCCATGTTAAATAAATGGATCTTCAAGAGGAAGACGGACACTGATAGTAGTGTTACTATCCACTAAGCTTGACTTGTTGCAAAAGGTTTTCAACAAGTTCAAGGGGTTGAATACGATGAGATTTTCTCACTCGTATCGATGCTTAAGTCTGTTCGAATCATGTTAGCAATTGCCACATTTTATGAAATCTGGCAAATGGATGTCAAAACTACATTCCTTAATGGATTTATTAAAGAAGAGTTGTATATGATGCAATCAGAAGGTTTTGTCAATCCTAAAGATGCTAACAAAGTGTGCAAGATCCAGCAATCCATCAATGGACTGGTGCAAGCATCTCGGAACTGGAATATATGCTTTGATGAGTGGATCAAAGCATATGGTTTTATACAGACTTTTGGAAAGGCCTGTATTTACAAGAAAGTGAGTGGGAGCACTACACCCTTTCTGATAAGTATATGTAAATGACATATTATTAATATGAAATGATGTAGAATTTTCTGGAAAGCATAAAGGAATGTTTGAAAGGAGTTTTTCAAAGAAAGACCTCGGTGAAGCTGCTTACACATTGAGCATCAAGATCTATATAGATAGATCAAGACGCTTGATAAGTTTTTTCAATGAGTACATACCTTGATAAAATTTTGAAGTAGTTCAAAATGGAACTGTCAAAGAAGGAGTTCTTGCCTGTGTTGCAAGGTGTGAAAGTGAGTAAGACTCAAATCCCGACCACGGCAGAAAATGAAAAGTCATTCCCTATGCCTCAGTCATAGGTTCTATAAAGTATGCTATGCTGTGTACTAGACCTATTGTATACCTTGCTCTGAGTTTGGCAAAGGAAAACAATTTTGATCTAATAGTAGATCATTTGACAGCGGTCAAGAATATCCTTAGTGAGGACTAAGAAAATATTTCTCGATAATGGAAGTGATAAAAGAGCTCGTCGTAAAAAGTTACAACTATGCAAGCTTTTACACCAATCCAGATGACTCTAAGTCTCAATCTGAATACATATTGAAAGTGGGAGCAATTAGCTAGAGTAGCTCCGTGCAGAGCATTGTATACATAGAATATTTGCAAAATACATATGGCTTTGAATGTGATGGACCCGTTGACTAAGCTTCTCTCACGAGCAAAACATGATCACACCTCAGTACTCTTTGGGTGTTAATCACATAGCTATGTGAACTAGATTATTGACTCTAGTAAACCCTTTGGGTGTTAGTCACATGACGATGTGAACTATGGGTGTTAATCATATACAGATATGAATATTAGTGTTAAATCACATGGCGATATGAACTAGATTATTGACTCTAGTGCAAGTGGGAGACTGAAGGAAATATGCCCTAGAGGCAATAATAAAGTTATTATTTATTTCCTTATTTCATGATAAATGTTTATTATTCATGCTAGAATTGTATTAACCGGAAACGTAATACATGTGTGAATACATAGACAAACATAACGTCACTAGTATGCCTCTACTTGACTAGCTCGTGAATCAAAGATGGTTAAGTTTCCTAGCCATAGACATGAGTTGTCATTTGATTAACGGGATCACATCATTAGGAGAATGATGTGATTGACTTGACCCATTCCGTTAGCCTAGCACTTGATTGTTTAGTATGTTGTTGTTGCTTTCTTCATGACTTATACATGTTCCTATGACTATGAGATTATGCAACTCCCGTTTACCGGAGGAACACTTTGTGTGCTACCAAACGTCACAATGTAACTGGGTGATTATAAAGGAGCTCTACAGGTGTCTCCGAAGGTACATGTTGGGTTGGCGTATTTCGAGATTAGGATTTGTCACTCCGATTGTCGGAGAGGTATCTCTGGGCCCTCTCGGTAATGCACATCACTATAAGCCTTACAAGAAATGTAGCTAATGAGTTAGTTATGGAATGATGCATTACATAATGAGTAAAGAGACTTGCCGGTAGCGAGATTGAACTAGGTATTGGATACCGACGATCGAATCTCGGGCAAGTAACATACCGATGACAAAGGGAACAACGTATGTTGTTATGCGGTTTGACCGATAAAGATCTTCATAGAATATGTAGGAGCCAATATGGGCATCCAGGTTCCGCTATTGGTTATTGACCGAGAATAGTTCTAGGTCATGTCTACATAGTTCTCGAACCCGTAGGGTCCGCACGCTTAACGTTATGATGACAAATTTATTATGAGTTTATAAGTTTTGATGTACCGAAGTTTTTTCGGAGTCCAGGATGTGACCACGGACATGACGAGGAGTCTCGAAATGGTCGAGACATAAAGATTGATATATTGGAAGCCTATGTTTGGACATCGGAAGTGTTCCGGGTGAAATCGGCATTTTACCGGAGTACCGGGAGGTTACCGGAACCCCCCGGTGAACTAATGGGCCTTATTGGGCCTAGTGGAGGAAGAGGAGAGGATGCCTAGGGGCAGCCGCATGCCCCTCCCCCCCCCCAAGTCCGAATAGGACAAGGAGGGGGGCGGCGCCCCCCCTTTCCTTTCCCCCCTCTCCTCCTTCCCCCCAAGTCCTAATCCAACTAGGGAAAGGGGGGAGTCCTACTCCCGGTGGGAGTAGGACTCCTCCGGCGCGCCTCCTATTAGGGCCGGCCGCACCCCCCTTGCTCCTTTATATACGGGGGCCGGGGGGCACCCTAGAACACACAAGTTGATCTTTGTGATCGTTCCTTAGCCGTGTGCGGTGCCCCCTCCACCATATTCCACCTCGGTCATATCGTTGCGGTGCTTAGGCGAAGCCCTGCGTCGGTAGAACATCATCATCGTCACCACGCCGTCGTGTTGACAGAACTCATCCCCGACACTTTGCTGGATCGGAGTCCCGGGATCGTCATTGAGCTGAACGTGTGCTGAACTCGGAGGTGCCGTACGTTCTTGGATCGGTCGGATCGTGAATACGTACGACTACATCAACCGCGTTGTCATAACGCTTCCGCTTACGGTCTACGAGGGTACGTGGACAACACTCTCACCTCTCGTTGCTATGCATCACCATGGTCTTGCGTGTGCGTAGGAAAATTTTGAAATTACTACGTTCCCCAACAGCCGCATCGTGCCAATCACGCTATATACTACCGCAGCGTTTAACTTGTAGTGGCCAGGCCACGCTACCGCAATAGCGGCCGCAATAGCGGTCATAGCGGCCGCTATTTAAAACCATGTGTGTAGGTAAAAGGGACTTGTGCGTGGTCTCCTACTGGATTGATACCTTGGTTCTCAAAAACTGAGGGAAATACTTACGCTACTTTGCTGCATCATCCTCTCCTCTTCGGGGAAATCCAACGCAGTGCTCAAGAGGTAGCAAGAAGAATTTCTGGCGCGTTGCCGGGGAGGCTCACGCAAGCAAGTCGACAAAACCAAGTACCCATCGCAATCCCTATCTCTCGCATTACATTATTTGCCATTTGCCTCTTGTTTTCCTCTCCCCCACTTCACCCTTGCCGTTTTATTTGCCCTCTGTTTCCCAATCTCCTCCTCCCTTTCCCGTTTGCCTTTTTCCCTTTGCCTTTCTGTTTGCTTGTGTGTTGGATTACTTGTTGCCATGGCGCAAGATAATACCAAATTGTGTGATTTCTCGAATACCAATAATAATGATTTCCTTAGTACTCCGATTGCTCCTCTTAATAATGATGAGTATTGTGAAATCAACACCGCTTTGCTAAATCTTGTTATGAAAGATCAATTCGCCGACCTTCCTAGTGAAGATGCCGCTACTCATGTAAGCAATTTTGTTGATTTGTGTAATATGCAAAAGAAGAAAGATACGGATAACAATATTGTCAAATTGAAGTTATTTCCGTTTTGACTTAGAGATCATGCTAAAGTTTGGTTTTCATCTTTGCCTAAAAATAGTATTGATTCTTGGAACAAGTGCAAAGATGCTTTTATCTCTAAGTATTTTCCTCCCGCTAAGATTATCACTCTTAGGAATGACATCATGAACTTTAAACAACTTGATCATGAGCATGTTGCCCAATCTTGGGAAGAATGAAATTAATGCTTCACAATTGCCCTACTCATGGTTTGAATTTATGGATGATCATACAAAATTTTTATGCCGTATTGAATTTGCTTCTAGAAATCTTTTAGACTCGGCCGCGGGAGGTACTTTTGTGGAAATTACGTTAGGAGATGCTACCAAATTGCTTGATAATATTATGGCTAATTATTCTCAATGGCACACCGAAAGAACTTCTAGTAAGAAAGTGCATGCTATAGAAGAAATCAATGTTTTGAGTGAAAAGATGGATGAACTTATGAAGATTTTTGCTCCTAAAAATACTCCTCTTGATCCCAATGATATGCCTTTATCTACTTTGCTTGAGAATAATAATGAATCTATGGATGTGAATTTTGTTGGTAGGAATAGTTTTGGAAACAACGCTTATAGAGGGAATTTTAATCCTAGGCCTTATCCTAGTAATCCTTCTAATAATTATGGAAATTTGTACAACAACTCTTATGGAAATTTTAATAAGATGCCCTCTGAATTTGAGAATAGTGTTAAAGAGTTTATGAATTCACAAAAGAATTTTAATGCTTTGCTTGAAGAGAAATTGATTAAAGTTGATGATTTGGCTAGGAACATTGATAGAATTTCTCTTGAAATTGATTCTTTAAAGCTTAGATCTATTCCTCCTAAGCATGATATCAATGAGTCTCTCAAAGCCATGAGAATTTCCATTGATGAGTGCAAGGAAAGAACCGCTAGGATGCGTGCTTCCAAAGATGCCTTTATTAAATCGTGTTCTTCCAATCCCTATGAAAATCAAGATGAAGATCTAAAAGTTATTGATGTGTCCCCCATTAAATATTTGTTTTGCAATATGAATCTTGACAAATCTGAATATGATCTTCCTTTACCTAGAAGGCATTCTAAGAATTCAAAGTTTCTAGATCTTGATGATGAAATTGATGAAAGTGGGATTGAAATAAATAAAAATCATGATGTTGCTAAACCCACTATTTTGGATCTCAAGGAATTTAATTATGAGAATTGCTCTTTGATTGGTTGTATTTCCTTGTTGCAATCCATGCTAGATTCTCCTCATGCTTATAGTCAAAATAAGGCCTTTACAGAACATATTGTTGATGCTTTGATGCAATCTTATGAAGAAAAACTTGAGTTGAAAATTTCTATCTCTAGAAAACTCTATGATAAGTGGTAACCTACTATTAAAACTAAAATTAAAGATTTTGAGTTTCAGGCTTTGTGTGATTTGGGTGCTAGTGTCTCTACTATTCCCAAAACTTTATGTGATTTGCTAGATTTCCGTGATTTTGATGATTGCTCTCTAAACTTGCATCTTGCGGATTCCACTATTAAAAAACCTATGGGAAGAATTAATGATGTCCTTATTGTTGAAAATAGGAATTATGTACCCGTAGATTTTATCGTTCTTGATATAGATTGCAATCCTTCATGTCCTATTATTCTTGGTAGACCTTTCCTTAGAACGATTGGTGCAATTATTGATATGAAGGAAGGGAATATTAGATTCCAATTTCCCTTAAAGAAGGGTATGGAACACTTCCCTAGAAATAAAATAAAATTACCATATGAATCTATCATGAGAGCCTTACAGATTGCCTACCAAAGATGGCAATACCTAGATCTATCCTTGTTTTTATGCCTAGCTAAGGGCGTTAAACGATAGCGCTTGTTGGGAGGCAACCCAATTTTATTTTGTGTTTTTTGTTTTCACTTCTGTTTAGGAAGAAATAATCCATCTAACTTCTGTTTGGATGTGGTTTTATGTTTAAATTAGTGTTTGTGCCAAGTAGAACCTATAGGATAACCTACGATGATAGTTGATTTGATTCTGCTGAAAAACAGAAACTTTGCACGCACGAATTTAGTTATGATAAATCACAGGAACGTGCTTTTGCGTTTATTATTTTTGCTGATGATCAATAAACAAAATTTCCAGGACTTCCTATTTTGGTAGAATTTTTAGAGTTCCATAAGTTTGCGTTAGTTACAGATTTCTACAGACTGTTCTGTTTTTGACAGATTCTGTTTTTCGTGTGTTGTTTGCTTATTTTGATGAATCTATGGCTAGTAAATTAGTTTATAAACCATAGAGAAGTTGGAATACAGTAGGTTTAACACCAATATAAATAAATAATGAGTTCATTACAGTACCTTGAAGTAGTATTTTGTTTTCTTTCTCTAACGGAGCTCACGAGATTTCTGTTGAGTTTTGTGTTGTGAAGTTTTCATGTTTTGGGTGAATTCTTTTGATGGATTATGGAACATGGAGTGGCAAGAGCCTAAGCTTGTGGATTCCCATGGCACCCCCAAGATAATACAAGGACATCAAAAAGTCAAAGCTTGGGGATGCCCTGGAAGGCATCCCCTTTTTCGTCCACTTCCATCGGTAATTTACTTGGAGCTATATTTTTATTCACCAACATGATATGTGTTTTGCTTGGAGCGTCTTGTATTATTTGTGTCTTTGCTTGTTAGTATACCACAATCATACTTGCTGTACACATATTTTGAGAGAGCCATACATGATTTGGAATTTGTTAGAATACTCTACGTGCTTCACTTATTTCTTTTGAGCTTGATAGTTTTGCTCATAGTACTTCACTTATATCTTTTGAGCGTGATAATTTTTGCTCTAGTGCTTCACTTAGATCTTTTAGAGCACGGTGGTGGATTTGTTTTAAAGAAACTATTGATCTCTCATGCTTCACTTAGATTATTTTGAGAGTCATTAATAGCATGGTAATTTGCTTAATGTTAATATACTTGGTGTTCAAGATATGTGAAACTCTCTTTTGAGTGAATTGAATACTAAGATAAGTTTGATGCTTGATAATTGTTTTGAGATATGGAGGTGATAATATCAAAGTCGTGCTAGTTGGGTGATTATGAATTTGAGAAATACTTGTGTTGAAGTTTGCAAGTCCCGTAGCATGCACGTATGGTTAAAGTTGTGTAACAAATTTGAAACATGAAGTGTACCTGGCTTGTGCATCCTTATGAGTGGCGGTCGGGGACGAGCGATGGTCTTTTCCTACCAATCTTTCCCCATGGATCATGCGCGTAGTACTTGAATTTTTGATGGCTTCTAAATTTTTGCAATAAGTAAATGAGTTCTTTTGACTAATGTTGAGTCCATGGATTATACGCACTCTCACCTTTCCACCTTTGCTAGCCTCTTCGGTACCGTGCATTGCCCTTTCTCACCTTGAGAGTTGGCGCAAACTTCGCCGGTGCATCCAAACCCCGTGATACGATACTCTCTATCACACATAAACCTCCTTATATCTTCCTCAAAACAGCCACCATACCTACCTATCTTGGCATTTCCATAGCCATTCCGAGATATATTGCCATGCAACTTCCACCATCATCATGACATACATTACTTTTGTCATATTGCCATTGCATGATCATGTAGTTGACATCGTATTTGTGGCAAAGCCACCATGCATTATTTTCCATACATGTCACTCTTGATTCATTGCACCATCCCGGTACACCGCCGGAGGCATTCATATAGAGTCATATCTTGTTCTAAGTTTCGAGTTGTAATCCTTGTGTTGTAATCAATAGAAGTGTGATGATCATCATTATTAGAGCATTGCCCAAATATATATAAAAAAAGAAAGGCCAAAAAAAGAGAAAGGCCAAAGAAAAAAAATAAAAAAAAATAAAAAGGGGCAATGCTACTATCTCTTTTTCCAGACTTGTGCTTCAAAGTAGCACCTTGTTATTCATGTAGTGAGTCTCATATATTGTGCTTCAAAATAGCACCTTGTTCCTCATGTAGTGAGTCTCATAAGTTGTCTTTTCATACTAGTGGGAATTTTTCATTATAGAACTTGGCTTGTATATTCCTACGATGGGCTTCCTCAAATGCCCTAGGTCTTCGTGAGCAAGAGAGTTGGATGCACACCCACTAGTTTTCTTTTGTTGAGCATTCATAGCTCTAGCCGTTGCATGGCAATCCCTACTCCTCATGTTGACATCAATTGATGGGCATCTCCATAGCCCATTGATTATCCTCGTCAATGTGAGACTTTCTCCTTTTTTGTCTTCTCCACACAATCCCCATCATCATATTTTATTCCACCCATAGTGCTATATCCATGGCTCACGCTCATGTATTGCATGAAGGTTGAAAAAGTTTGAGATTATTTAAGTATGAAACAATTGCTTGGCTTGTTATCGGGGGTATAGAAGTTGGGAACATCTTTGTGTGACAAAAATGAAGCATAGCCTAACTATATGATTTTGTAGGGATGAACTTTCTTTTGCCATGTTATTTTGAGAAGACATGATTGCTTTGATTAGTATGCTTGAAGTATTATTATTTTTGTGCCAATATGAACTTTTGTCTTGAATCTTTCGGATCTGAATATTCATATCACAATTAAGAAGATTTACATTGAAATTATGCCAAAGTATCACTCCACATCAATTTTTTTTATCATTTACCTACTCGAGGACGAGCAGGAATTAAGCTTGGGGATGCATGATACGTCTCCAACGTATCTATAATTTTTGATTGCTCCATGCTACTTTATCAACTGTTTTGGACTATATTGGGCTTTATTTTCCACTTTTATATTACTTTTAGGACTAACCTATTAACCGGAGGCCCAGCCCAGAATTGCTGTTTTTTGCCTATTTCAGTGTTTCGAAGAAATGGAATATCAAATGGAGTCCAAACGGAATAAAACCTTCGGGATCGTGATTTTCCAACCGAACGTGATCCAGGAGACTTGGACCCTACTCCAAGCAGTGCCCGAGGAGGTCACGAGGGTGGAGGGCACGCCCCCCTACCTCGTGGGCCCCTCGACGCTCCACCGACGTACTCCTTCCTCCTATATATACCTACGTATCCCCGAACGATCAGAACAGGAGCCAAAAACCTAATTCCACCGCCGCAACCTTCAGTATCCACAAGATCCATCTTGGGGCCTGTTCCGGAGCTCCATCGGAGGGGGCATCCACCATGGAGGGCTTCTACATCATCACCATAGCCCCTCCGATGAAGTGTGAGTAGTTTACTTCAGACCTTCGGGCTAGTAGCTAGATGGCTTCTTCTCTCTTTTTGGATCTCAATACAATGTTCTCCCCCTCTCTCGTGGAGATCTATTTGATGTAATCTTCTTTTTTGCAGTGTGTTTGTTGAGACCGATGAATTGTGGGTTTATGATCCAGTATTATCTATGGAAAATATTTGATTCTTCTCTGAATTCTTTTATGTATGATTGAGTTATCTTTGCAAGTCTCTTCGAATTATCCTTTTTGGTTTGGCTAACTGGATTGGTAGTTATTGCAATGGGAGAAGTGCTTAGCTTTGGGTTCAATCTTGCGGTGTCCTTACCCAGTGACAGAAGGGGTAGCAAGGCACATATTGTATTGTTGCCATCGAGGATAACAAGATGTTTTTTTATCATATTGCATGAATTTATCCCTCTACATCATGTCATCTTGCTTACGGCGTTACTCTGTTTTTACTTAATGCTCTAGATGCATGCTGGATAGCGGTCGATGAGTGGAGTAATAGTAGTAGATGCAGAATCGTTTCGATCTACTTGTTTTGGACGTGATGCCTATATACATGATCATTGCCAAGATATACTCATAACTATGCTCAATTCTGTCAATTGCTCAACAGTAATTTGTTCACCCACCATAGAATACTTATGCTCTTGAGAGAAGCCACTAGTGAAACCTATGGCCCCGGGTCAATTCTCATCATATCAATCTATATCACTTTATTTTACTTTGCCTTTTACTTTTACTTTGCATCTATCTATCAAAAATACCAAAAATATTTTCTCTATCAGATCTCACTCTCGTAAGTGACCGTGAAGGGATTGACAACCCCTTAGCGTTGGTTGCGAGTTGCTATCGTTTTGTGTAGGTGCGAGGGACTTGTGCGTGGTCTCCTACTGGATTGATACCTTGGTTCTCAAAAACCGAGGGAAATACTTACGCTACTTTGCTGCATCATCCTCTCCTCTTCGGGGAAATCCAATGCAGTGCTCAAGAGGTAGCAGCCTCCTACTTGATTGATACCTTGGTTATAAAAAATTGAGTGAAATACTTATGCTACTATTGTTGCATCACCCTTTCCTCTTCAAGGAAAGCCAACGCAAGCTCAAGACGTAGCAAGAAGGATTTCTGGCGCTGTTGCTGGGGAGGTCTTCGCTCAAGTCAAGACATACCAAGTACCCATCACAAACTCATCTCCCTCGCATTTACATTATTTGCCATTTGCCTCTCGTTTTCCTCTCCCCCACTTCACCCTTGCCGTTTTATTCGCCCTCTCTTTCCCAATCTCCTCTCTCTTTGGCTTGCCTTTTTGTTTGCTTGTGTGTTGGATTGCTTGTCGCGATGGCGCAAGACAATACCAAATTGTGTGATTTCTCCAATACCAATAATAATGATTTCCTTAGTACTCCGATTGCTCCTCTTAATGATGTTGAGTCTTGTGAAATCAATACTGCTGTGCTGAATCTTGTTATGAAAGATCAATTCTCCGGCCTTCCTAGTGAAGATGCCACTACCCATCTAAACAACTTTGTTGATTTGTGTGAGATGCAAAAGAAGAAAGATACAGAGATATTGTTAAATTGAAGCTATTTCCATTTTCACTTAGAGATTGTGCTAAAGTTTGGTTTTCGTCTTTGCCTAAGAATAGTATTGATTCATGGAATAAGTGCAAAGATGCTTTTATCTCTAAGTATTTTCCTCCCGCTAAGATCATCTCTCTTAGGAACGATATTATGAATTTTAAACAACTTGATCATGAGCATGTTGCCCAATCTTTGGAAAGAATGAAATTGATGATTCGCAATTATCCTACTCATGGTTTGAATTTATGGATGAGCATACAAAATTTTTATGCCGGATTGAATTTTGCTTCTAGAAATATTTTAGATTCGGCTGCGGGAGGCACGTTTATGGAAATCACCTTAGGAGAAGCTACAAAAATCCTTGATAATATTATGGCTAATTATTCTCGATGGCACACCGAAAGATCTACTAGTAAAAAAGTGCATGCTATAGAAGAAATTAATGTTTTGAGTGGAAAGATGGATGAACTTATGAAATTGTTTGCTACTAAGAGTGCTTCTATTGATCCCAATGATATGACTTTGTCTACTTTGATTGAGAATTATAATGAATCTACGGATGTGAATTTTGTTGGTAGGAATACTTTTGGTAACAATGCTTATAGAGGAATCTTCAATCCTAGACCGTTCCCTAGTAATTCCTCTAATAATTATGGAAATTCCTACAATAATTCTTATGGTAATTTTAATAAGATGCCCTCTGATTTTGAGAATAGCGTGAAATAATTTATGATCTCTCAAAATAATTTCAATGCCTTGCTTGAAGAAAAATTGCTCAAACACTACAAAAAAAGACAGCTGTGACATTTCGGGCTGAACGATTTTTTTTTCTGTCATACATATGACACTTCTATGACGATAATTGTGACAAAACCCGGTATCATCATAGATGTGGTGGGCTCCTACTTCTATGACAAAAAATCATGACAAAAAATGGGCTTTTCGTCCTGGGCGGGCCGGAGACGCAGCTGCATGACATTCTTTGGGCCATCCATGACGGAAAAAACCGTGGTAGAAGTGAGGGGGAGGAAAATTTCGGGGAGTTGCCGGTTACGATGGGAGGTCGGGGGCGAAGCGATGCGCGTTTCTCTCGTACGTACGCGCATGTGTGTGAGGCGTTGGCTCTAACTTAACTCGAGCGAGGCGTTGGGCTCTAACTGAACCCGAGCGATTGCACTGCAGGCTACGTGTTACTGAACCCGAGCGATCGATCGATGGCTGTTAACTGAAGCCGATGGAGCGATTCCTTCGCTACTGCTGCTAACTGAAGCC